>NW_014578254.1:3177-9218 GCF_000485595.1 Priapulus caudatus
CCGCCCTCCCCCTTCTCCTCCACCCCTCCCCCTGCACCACCACTACGCTCCCGCTCGACGCATATCCATGATAACATGTTAATATAGCAAAGTCATTAAAGTTACACAGCTGTATCTTTATTACTGTATCTTTATCGCTGGATAATACGTTGCTAGTTTGCTACCACCTGATAGTGCATCAAAACCTCTTAAATGCATTTGGGATTTTATTCAGTATCAAAACACTACAGTTTTTGTTACACACAGATACAGTATATCCACGCTTGCAGCCTATGTCTATCTGTAACTATTACATAGGTGCCATTTGTGAACATATGAATAATAATAAGTGTAACATAGTATAATAACCACGAATTCTGACTTTTGCAGGTTAAATTGACAAGACAAGACAAGTTGGAAGGTGCACACGACATTTTTGTACGTATAACCTTTGGCATTACGGTTCATTGGCATCAATTTCACTGCTAGAAACCTCTTTAAAGTTGATCACCCTCGCAGCTAAATGCATATATATATATATACCTACTGTGAGCTTGCATATGTTGGAAAAATTCACTACAACTCATTTATCTTGCTACTTTCATAACATTTCTTCTCAAAATCTAAACGAAATTACTTCTCTTACGAACGTAGCACCACAGTGATGTTTATACACCCGTGACACAGCGGAGCGATCTGCATGATTCAGTAACAGTTCCTTTCTATGATAAAACAAGTTATAATACATTATTCGATGTTTATTCAGTACAAAATTGTGAAATTGGTTTAAATCGTATAATATCGTTATCTATATTACATATGCAACCAGGAAACAAATATAGTGTTTTCGTTCCAGGAACTATTTGCGCTATGGCACATGGATACTATTTTGCGTTATCTGGCACTTTGTACAAATAACTTGCGTCTGACGTAAGTTTTCAAAATAGTCAACTTCGGAGCACATTTCTGGCTCAATGAGAACATTTCATGATGTTTGCACACTGCATGTATGCTCACAGTAGGTCTATATAGGCCTTTAGTTGCGACGTCTATTCGTTTTAAGTGAGTAATATCCTCCTAAGTACTTGACTCGCATGACGCTATATTGTGAGTCGAGTACGATAGTAGCTCATAGCGTTAACAAATGTTAGGGTAATCAGAATTTTGATGACTGAATTGAAATGTTATGATCCATGGAGAAAAAGTTAATGGGAGTCACAGAATAGTGTCACAGGAGTCACATACTTGGGAGGATGTTGCTCACTTCAGAAGAGGTTTCTAGCAGTGCAGGTGATGTATGGAGTGATCATATATTGGTACTGGGTAGCTAGTTCAACAGGAATAACTGATCAACTTATAGTATTCTACAAAAAATCTAAAGTGTGAAGTATACATCAAAACTTGTTAGTAGCCTAGCACACAGCTGTCACGCACATCACGCAGAATAGTTTGTGATATCTGAGAAAATATTAGTGTGGCTGCATTAACTTCCATGCTTAAATATGCATAACTGGTGCCTTTGCTGATATAGTTTCTTAAAACAAGTAACACTAACAGCAAGCTAATATAGGATTGCAAGCCCGTTAAAAGTGTGATTTTTGTAGAAACTAGCCGGGTACCCGGTGTTGCTCGGGGAAAAACGCGTAGGATCAACTTTTAGAGCAAATGCAGCCATAGATATTTACTTAATTTTACGGATAGATTACTAACACTAACAGAGAAACAAACACGTGATTAGCGCGCGCTATCGCACATAGAAATACATAAATAGAGCGAGTCGATCGGCATAAATACATACACTGTGACTGTGAGTCATCCCGACATGTATTGCGTACGCTACGACAATAATTCCATTTCGAGGCATTCATACTTTTAATATTTTACTTGTTTTTAAATCGCAGTTTTTTGTGTATCCTTTTAAATGTGCTTAGGCCACCCTTAGGGTGATCACCTAACCATGTGGCAATTTATGGCATCCTAAACCAATAAATAGCAAAATGCATAGGAAACAGACAGACAGACAGAGTTCGTTTTTAGCTCATCTGACGTAGTCAGATGCAGCTTGTAGAATCGCATGATCGTCCGTCCGTCCGTCCGTCCGTCCGTCCGTCCGTCCGTCAACAGTTGGGCACAAATCTTAACCGCTCGACGTACGGTCACGATAAAATGCTTGCGTCACAGCTCAACAGTCCCCCTAAACACTATGTACTCGACTACTTAACAAATAATTGAAATATGTGTTTACACAGGCCTTCTATCGCTAGCAAAGACCGTTTCTTGGAGCTAGTAGTGATACGCTTTCATACTTAACGAGACAAAGATGGCGGCGGTGGCGCCGATTTCGAAATAACGCCTTGGGAAATAAATTCATGATTTGAGAGTTTAGATGAGCTAGAACCCTAACCCTAACCCTAATCTTGGCTTAACCCTAACCCTAACCCTAACCATGGCTTAACCCTAACCCTAACCCTAACCCTAACCGTAACCCAATATGCATTCCCAATACGCATAGCGAGCGCTGACGCGTCAACGGTACGGAAAAAATAATCGCTACCCGGTGGTCTATACGTATGGTGACTACTTGGAGGGTTCTGGTTGGACTAATGCGTTGACACAAGCAGGTGTTGCATCATCAGGCACTTCCGACTCTTTTCTGAAACCCACACATATCACCAGAACAAGACATGCCCACCAAATGACTGCACTGGCTCTTGCAAAGCTACAGCAAGATGCATTCCTGGGCACAGTTGGGCCACACAGTGATCAAGCCAAGGAGGCATGGCGGTTGGTAATGGTTGAGAAGAGTCCAACATTTCAGTATTGGGATACAGTTCTAAACATGGAACTTAATGGCCTCATCTTTATCAGATCACACCGCGAGAAAAACTTTCCTTTGTACGTTGAAAGCCTGAAGGCATTGGTTCCATGGTTCCTCGCGTTAGACCACCACAACTATGCACGGTGGCTGCCGATATACATTCGCGATATGGAGACTCTACAGCCCCAAATTCTCAAGCAGTTTAAAGAAATTGGTCACTGGGTCATTCAAAAATCCAGCAACAGGTTTTCGGCCATGCCAATAGATCAGGTCCATGAGCAGAACAATGAAGCCGTCAAGGGCTCTGGGGATGCAGTTGGTCTGATGGAAAATCCTTCTGCCTTTAGGAAATGGATGGTGTCGGGGCCTGAACAAGCGAGATTGCTGACAAAATTTGAAGATAAATATCTGTCCAATAAAGAGATCGAGCACAATCATCATCATGAAGAAGGATTGTCCACACAGAGGACGTTCAGGGAAGAGGCTGTATGTCTTGCTAATGTCATCAGCGAATTTGGTAACCCATTTGTCGACGACAGCGATGAGTTATTGGCTCTAGACACGCGTAATGTGTTGGATGAGTCTGTTGTAAATACAGTCCAAACAGTTCAGGGATTAGAGAAAGATCAGTATGAAAACTATTGCAAAGAAGTGACAATTGACTGTACACTCTCAACTTATGTGGCCATAAAGAAGAAGGCTCTTCCTCTCTTCCGGTGCCGACAGAGAAAATCCAAGACAAAACAAGCTGGGACGATCTCATTACTAAAGAACGATGTTGCCCTGTTCTCTCGCTTGTACATCATAATGCGGCACAGAGAGAGTGACATCAGTTTATTCTTCAAACACGAGAACTGAAAGAAATCATATCTGCTGAACAGTTTGACCCTGGACAATCAGGGTGATTCTCTAGAGTCCTTTGATGTGAGACTTCTCGATGGTGCTGCTGTGGTGCACTTTCGTCTCTGTGCCGGCAGTGTAACATTTGAAGATTATGCTAACGGTGTCTTTGTTCCATACATCATGAAACAGTTAGAACATGTCAACAGAGTTGATAGTATGGTACACGTATATTGCCAGCAGCATTAAGGAATCCATGAGAGAAATACGAGGAAAGGGCATTCGCCAAAAGGTTGCTGGAAAGAACAAGCTCCCAGGAAACTGGGCTGAATTCCTACATAATGGCACAAACAAACAGGAACTCTTTGCATTTCTCTCCAACAAGATTGCTACCCTGGACTGCCCTCCAAACAAGGAAGTCGTCATAACATCTGGATCAATGACCGTTCTTCGAGGAACCAATCGTTCGATGCCACTATGTGACAATGAGGAAGCCGACACCAGACCGCTAATTTATATGCAAGATGCCATACTGAATAGTTGTACAAACTGTCGGGTACGTACTGTTGACACGGATGTTCTGGTCATCATCATTGGCAAGTTTCAACATCTAATCGAATTGGATCCAGCTGCGAACGTTCGGATTGCCTTTGGCACGGGCAAAATCTTCACCTATCACCACATCAATGGGATGGGGAATGGGATATGGTTCCCTGGGAAAAGAAAAATCCCTGGCGCTGCCTCTCTTCTACAGCTTCACAGGATGCGACACCACCTTCGCGTTTTATGGAAAGGGTAAAAAGTCAGCATGAGAAGCATGGAAGTGCTACCCTGATGTAACTAAAGCCTTCACGTACATAGTGCTCAACTCTTACACCGAAGTACATGCAGATGCACCACACTTCCATCTATTGGAACGCTTTACAGTTATTCTGTATGATAAGACCAGTAATCTTAATCGTGTTGATGAAGCAAGGAAAGCATTGTACTGTCAGAAGGGAAAGACAATGAAGACCATTCCACCCACGCAGGATGCATTGCTGCAGCATTCGAAGCGGGTTACCTACCAGGCTGGTATATGGTCCACCAGTCTGCAGACCCAACAACATGCTCCAAGCCCTGCTGATTGGGGCTGGATTCTTAACAAAGATGACCAATCCAAGGTTCCAGTTTGGAACACTTTACCTGTGGCTTCCAAAGCTTGCAGTGAACTCGTTGCGTGTGGTTGCAAGAGTCTCAGGGGCTGTGGCACTAAATGTGCATGCAACCGAGCCTATTGGAAATGCACTAAACTATCTAAATTGTATAGGCTGATGTCACAGTATGGCTCATAGGGTCTATGTCCCTCAGGGTACTGCCGGAACGTTCCCTGGGTACGGTCCGGTATACCGGAACGTACCCTGGTAACTATCTGATATGGTTAGGGTTAATGAGTAGGCGTAGGCGACTCCCTAGACTCGTTAGTGGAGTAGGCGAGGTACGATCCGGGACATTAGATAGTACCAGGGTACGTTCCGGTATACCGGACCGTACCCAGGGTACGTTCCGGCAGTACCCTGGGTGACATAGACCCTCTCAGCCACAGTATGTGACTGCGTAATAATATGTATTTTGTGTACTTTGTTGTATTTCTACCTACGTCTTAGCTCCAAGAAACGGTATTGCTATGGTTAGAATACCGTATATTGTGTATACCGTGTATACACAATATTGTGTATACCGTATAGGCCTATTGTGTATACCGTGTATATTGACTTTAGTCACACAGCATGGTCGCAATGGTCGGGTTACCTACGTCAATGTTGTGCGAAATTCCAGATAGAATAATTTGCCACATGTATCGCGTGTACATCTATTTATAGATAATAATGTAACCCAACAAGAATAGGGTAGTAATGCTGAGAGGGTCTATGTCCCCAGGGTAATGCTGGAACGTACCCGGGGACCGGTATACCAGAACATACTCTGGTACTATCTAATATGCCGGAACGTACCTCGCCTACTCAACTAACGAGTCTAGGGAGTTGCTTACGTCTACTCCCTAACCCTAACCATATCAAATAGTTACCAGGGTACGTTCCGGTATACCGGACCGTAGCTCTAGTACTATAGCCCGCGTTCATTAACTGCCGCAGGGCTATAGAACATTTCAGCTCGATTTCGCCTCTGCACTTGGTCCCGATTGGTTCCACGAATGAAAGTGTCAATGACACTGCATGTAGCTCACCACAAAAAAGGACACAAATGAGTGAGTGAAGAGAAGTCAGTTTTAATTGAGCAACCATCGACGTACATTATAGAAACAAAGAGTATATATGGGAGAACTCCCATTATATACTCTTGATAATTATATGTGTAATTTTTTATGTGAAAATAATAAATTATATATAAATTATAATTTATA
>NW_014578254.1:9279-69158 GCF_000485595.1 Priapulus caudatus
AATAGTATAAATCATAATATGTTCATAGCAGGAATTTTGCATTAAAGATATTGTCAATGAAATATTGTAAAACGAACCAGACGAGTGTGACACCACAGACTGTTTGTTATGTGCGTGTCTATATAATATGTTATATAATTGCCAAACCGTACGTAATTTGCATAACTTTTTTTTTAAATATCAAAACCCCTAGCCCTTATTCATTCAATTCACATACCAAAAATGAGCAAAATCCATTGAACCTGAACTGACTAATGGCAATTCCCATGTGTCACGATACTATTCGGTACTATATGAGTAATATAGTGTTAGAGCCACCCGGGAAGGTTCTTAGAATCAAAACTGAAACCGACTTGTTATTCATGATCTGGTTCTGTGTGAACTGGTTGTGTTATTGAGTGGCTTGTTAAATAAATGGGTTCTGTTTATTAAAAGATATATAGTTCGTGGTATCCTGAACGCGACATGGTGTCAGAAGTAAACATGGACATACAGTGATCATTAAAAAGCAAGCGGGGACGACGCTATGGCAAAGCTAAACCCTCCAGAGGCTTTTGATTTCTCGCGGCCAGCAGTATGGCCCGAGTGGCGGCAGAGATACAGCCGGTACAGAATTGCGTCGAAGTTGAACAAGGAAGATAGTGATGTGCAAATATGCTGCCTCATCTACTGTATGGGCGGAGACGCAGAGCACATATTCAACCCATTTTGAAAGTAAAACAGACAAGCAAATGTTTAATTTGGTGCTCACGAAATTTGATGAACACTTTGTGCCACGTCGGAACATAATTCACGAACGTGCACAGTTCCACCTGCGAGGACAACAGGCTAGGGAGACGGCAGAATGTTTCATACGCAGTCTATATGAACTGGCAGAACATTGTGAGCTTAGCACGGCCAAAGAGGAGAACATCAGGGACAGGTTAGTAATTGGCATTACTGATAAAAGTCTGTCAGAGAAATTACAACTGACCCCTGATCTGACCCTTGCAAGAGCCATCGAAATAACTAGACAGACAGAGCAGGTGAAGGCACAAGTAACTGCATGTCAAGGCCATGAAGCTAGAGATCTGGAAGAAGTGGTACGACCATTTAAGCCAAAGTTTCAGCAGCAGAGTAAGCGCTACTACGGTGACAAGAATGCATATGGAGCCACCAGGCAGGGTTACTATGGAAACAGGAGTAACCAACACAGTATGTGTACATCATGTACCAGGTGTGGGTCGAGCCTTGGTCGGGGTGCCAGCTGCCCATCGAAGGACAAGCGCTGCAGGAAGTGTAAAAAGATGGGACATTTCCAAGCTGTCTGTCGGACAAAACAGGCGAATGAGGTGACGTCACGACATGCGAATGACAGTGGTACGAGTGAGAGCTATGATAAGCTATTCATAGGATCAATCACTCAGGGTCGGGATGACCCATGGCAAGTGCAACTGGAAATTGCCGGTAAATCGGTAGATTTCAAAATCGATACTGGGGCAGACATCACCGTCATGTCAGCAAGAACGTACAGTGGCTTGCATAACAGACCAGTATTGAGGCCGACAAACACCATACTGTCCAGTCCAGGAGGAACACTGAAATGTAAGGGACAGTTTGTGATGCAGACGAGCCATAAAGGGAAAATGTACAGCTTTCCAGTAGTCGTACTTACGGGCCCACAGGTTAATAATCTGTTAGGTCGACAGGTGGCATCACAAATGGGCCTAGTGAAGCGAGTCAACGAAATAGATGGAACATTGTTTGGAGATATTGGTTTGTTAAAGTGCGACCCGGTAAAAATACAGCTGAAGGAAAATGCTGTTCCATACAGTATTAACACTGCCCGCAGAGTGCCATTTCCGATACTGTCCAAGGTCAAGGAAGAGCTGGAATATATGGTGAGCGTTGGGGTCATCGAACCAGTTACTGAGCCGACAGACTGGTGCGCCCCTATGGTTCCTGTTGTTAAACGCAATGGGAATATACGCATCTGCGTGGATTTGAAGAAACTGAATGAATCGGTGCGTCGGGAGCGATTCATACTGCCAACTTTCGATGATATAATCCCTAAGCTGGTAGGAGCACGTGTGTTTTCAAAGTTTATCAAATGCCACTAGACCCTGAGAGTTCAAGATACACCACATTCATCACACCGTTTGGGCGGTACTGTTTCCGCCGTGTCCCATTCGGGATTACATCAGCACCAGAGGTGTTCCAACGTAAGATGACGGAGCTGCTGCAGGGACAGGATGGTGCTATTGCGATGATGGATGACATATTAGTGTATGGGAACACACTCGAAGAACATGACCGACGACTTAAGAATGTCTTGGATCGGATACGTGAATCGGGACTGAAACTCAACAGGGAGAAATGCAAGTTCCGACAGCCAGAGCTAACGTACTTTGGTCATCATATCTCAGAAGAAGGGATAAGCCCAGACCAAGGAAAAGTAAAAGCAGTCGTGGATATCGCCGCACCACGAGATGTAGCAGGTGTTAGACGGTTTATAGGCATGGTCAATTACTTGGGAAGATATTTGCCAGAGCTGTCGACGGTTATAAAGCCGATATCTGATCTACTGAAGTCTGACGCAACTTTCCAGTGGAGTCACACACAAGAGCAGGCGTTTTTGAAGGTCAAGGATATGTTGTCAAAAGCACCTGTCTTGGCATTCTATGATGTAAACAAGCCAACTGTGGTCAGTGCAGATGCCAGCAGTTATGGTTTGGGTGGAGTACTAATGCAACAACAGGGAGATAGACTCTTACCTGTGGCATACTGTTCTCGCACATTGACAAATGCTGAGGCTAGATATGCTCAGATTGAGAAAGAGTGCCTGGCGTGTGTGTGGGCATGCGAAAAGTTCGCACAGTATCTGTATGGACTGAGCGAGTTTAAACTGGTGACAGACCATAAGCCATTGGTTCCACTGATCAATAAACAGGANCTGCGTGCGTTCCATACATGTATACGCACTGCGTGCGTATTTGGGTGCTCGTAGTACTACAGCTAGCCTATGGCGTTCCGTCTACGTATGCTACGGCAGGGGTAAACGAAGTTTTTGCTGCACGCTGGCACATCTAATACATGCCAAAATTGCCTATCGCTCTGGCCCACTTTGGCTTTGAAAGAAGAAAAACGCGAGGCTTTGACTAAAGATAATTATCATTGTAAACGCACGCCGGTGTATATGATCGCTGTACGTACGCTGTGGTACTTTTCCATATAGAAAAAGCATTGCATATACAGTCGACGACTAAAGGCTACAGGAGGGATGGATTTACCAGACGGATGGATTTTAGGAGCGTTTGTTTCAGCGAGCCATTTACAGATATGATGAAATAATGATTGCTCAAGCCAACAATTAAACATATAAAATTGGCGAGAGTCATCCCCTTGCACAAAAAATGAATCATAATTTCACAATTTAATAAATTGTCATATTGATCATGGCGTGTAGCATATATTTGCTAGAATTTAGAGTATGTACAATGTTATGTTCGAGCATAATGGAAAGAAGTGTGTTAAGCCATACTTTTTCTTTGCCTTTTCATCCTGCAGAATTTCCCAGCTGTATAATTACCACCATTGCATTCGACCATTTCGATCACTCGGTTACCCGACGGTCGTGCGCCGCAATGCGATTTTCATCACTCGGTACCGACAGTCGTGGTCGCAATGCCATTTTGCATCACTCGGCACACGACGGTCGGTATATAATATTTTCGTATAATATATCATTCGACACTATACTATTATTTGCGCTAAACACATGTTAACAAATCTCTATCGTTCAACGGCAATGCCAACTGTCAAGAACAACATTATATATGTAACAACTAGACGATGACTAGGCCTATTTCAATGTTGTCTCACCGATGGAAAGTAATAATCTTTCGTGCTTTTCACTCCTCACATGGAACAACCTTACAGTCTGTATGCACTACAACAGCGTGGCATGATATTATCGATGGATGCAAGATCGATGGCTATGTATGAATGCGATACTATATATGCTCTATGCTCTATGCAGAGGGCTATGCTATATGCACTCTGCTCTGCTATATATACATGCTCGAACTATTACGTCATCATCGGAAACATCAGACCATCGGGGGTACTAAGATGGATACGCCCGCTGCTGCTCTGGCAGCACAGGTGCTCGCACGACGTGCCGTCGCCACGGGCAGCGCGAGGTCAGGAGGTTGGTCAAACGTGGCACGTACGCAGCCAGGCGCCGGGGCGCCGCCACGCGCGGCGCTTTTGGAGATAACATCTAGTGGAAATTCTTAGTGTAAACAAACATCAATCAACGTCAGGGGTACTAAGATGGATACGATAAGTTGAAGAGCACGTCACGATTGCAGGTAGACTGGTACGGACCTTCACTCTGCCAAGTATCCTTCACTACACTCAACTTATAGTTAGTGCAGCGTGTGAAACTCTCTACCGCGCAGCAGTCTAAGCTCAATGGCCGACCCTTGTGTGGATAAATACCTTGAAAATGCCTCGTACAGGGCCTCGTTGCGCCATCTATGGGTAGCCATATGTACAAGAATAATTTCACGGCGTGAAACGGAAGAAATGACAAACTCGCTTTTCTAGAGGAAAACGAAACGCGCCGACCAGCAAACGAGCAATTACGAGCATTTGTATTAACTCTCTACCTACGTGCATACTGAAAAGGCTTGTGGAATCGCCATAACTGCTCAATTGACCGATTATACCGCTTTATCCTATACCAAAGGCACTGTCGAAACAGTGTCTAAACAGGGCAGCGATTCCGATAAAATTTGCCGCTCCGCGGCGTTTGTTCGCGCTTCGCGCGGATATCCGGCTGCAGATCGTCTAGCGGATCACTATCTCTCCCCTGAGACCTACTAATTGAATTTTGACTTAATACAAATTTTTTTTACTTTTTAACTTTTTAAAATTTTTGTCTCAGCCAGAACCACCTGCAAGACGTGGTGATTCTGAATATATCTTCAGTTACCGCGATTGAGTGAAAAATCACGGAGAAAGGGAGGTCAAACAAACACACACACACACACACACACACACACACACACAACACACACACACACAACACACACAACACACACACCACACAACACACGGGAACTGATCTATAGTCCTACGGGTCGTTGGTCCTACGGTTATTAGTAAGAGGGGTAGAGTGAATGCCCAAATTTTTTTAATCAAATTTTTAATTTTTAATTTAAATTTCTTTAAATTTAAATTTTTTATTGTATTTGTTTACATTTTCTTTGAAATTTTCTTTTTAAAATTTTCTTTTAAAATTTTTCATTTATTTTTATCATGCAGCGTATGGTGGTACGCATGCTCGTCAGAGAAAACGTCGAAAAAGGGTGGGATTTTAACACTGTAGCGTCGCCGGCACCGTCTTTAGAAAAAGGAGTACTTTTTCCAGGTTTAACCTTTGATGATTAGGGTCACTTTTTCGCCCGGTTTTCGTCATTCGATTTGCCTTTTTTATTCCTCATTTACATTTTCGAAAGGATACGCTGGGTTTTCTTTGTCTCAACGTCAGATTCTGATGGGCGGTAAAGTCGAGTATGCACAGTATACGTGGCTTTTCACTATGATTGAAGTATGCACCAGACAGGAGTGGAAGAGGAAGAAAATAATTCTTAAACTATTTCAGTGTCATTCACCCTTGAGTCCTTACACAAAATTTCATTCACCCACGACAAAATTTCCTTACGTTTTTGGTCTAGTTTTATTTACCTCAAAATAATTTTATTCACCCTTGGGTGAACCATGCACCAGTTTAAGAAGTACCGGTACTGTGGTACACTACACAGGCAGTCCTGCTGTGTAAATACACTGTAAATATTTTTGACCAGTACATATTTTTATTGTTAGTATTCATTTATTATAAGTTTAATGTGCATCAGCGTATTATTTGTATTGTAGTCGCTGGATATCTTCTGCTGCAGGCGACTGTGCGCTTATAGATGAGAGCTATATGCGCCGTGAAATGCGTGAATAAACTTAGAAATATAATAAATAAAAGGTAGAATTGGTAATGGTTTACAACTGCCGTTTCACCGTATATTTTATACTCACTAAGACACGTACAAATCACACAGGGTAAACTAACGGTTGCGCACTACACATAAAATCTAGCAACAGACGAGGGTGAACACAAGAGCCCCGTGTCTCTCGTGCGGGCTCTTTTATACCCCCGATCTTGCAAGATGAGTCACGATCCTACTACCGAATATGCTTCTACCAATCACTGCTGGCCACCGGGACGGCATAGGGTTTGGGATTATCAGCTATGGTCAGTTTTTAGAGTGTTATGGAGTGGTCGGCCAATGTGTGTCGGCTAATGTGTGTCGGCTAATGTTACTTGCCGAAAGCTGACTAGTATACTAATGGGCAGTGATGCGGCTAATGTGTGTATCTAGTTTGTAACAGAGCTAAGCATAACTACGTGTTCTATTTAGCGTGGAACTAATTTTAACAGCTGTTTATGTGTCCCGCAGATAAATCGGGCTTTTAGGTGTTGAACAACAGTAGAGGCCGTCCATAGGCTGCAGGCTTGAATAAGCATCGAACAGAAATTAATTAAAAATACTCACACTGTTACTGCACTTACAAAACATACACTTTATTCATGTTAAATAACTACAGATTCATGCTCTATGCTCCCCTTGAAACTTGCCAGCTCTATGATGCGAATTTCTGCAAAGTTGTCTGAACTTATTTCATACACAAAAAACACCAACCGGTCGCTGTGACTACGCCACCTGACGGAATGTCACAAATATACACAACAAAAATAATTTTACTTCTAATGCTTTCTCGACGTCCGCGAGGCATCCAACTTGCGTGCATAATGCTAATTATTGCACTCTAGTGCCGAATTTCGGCGAAAAAAAATGCCAAAAAGGCCTTTCTAGAGACAAAATAGTGCAACGGTAAACAATCGCGGACGCTTACTGTTATATGCCACCTTAAAGAAGCAGAGGAGAGACGTATCGACTTGAAATTTTAAATGAATAATTCAGAGCCTTTTTGTTATATGACCACCGAATTTCAAATATGGCAGGACTCCAGAAGCTGAGATATGACTCTTTGAAATGAGCCCCCCAAAACACAAAAATCCATGGAAATTAATGTTCGCTCCATGCGGTTATGCGTAGTGTTAGAACGAGGGTTAGGGTAAATTGCAAGCATTAAAGTTAAGATATTTTTACACTGTTAGGGTTAGTAGTGCGACAATAGAGTAAAACGAAGATAATTATCTATTTTTTGACACCAAATGTGTGTAAAATTAGTGTATTTTATGTAAATACATGTAAATATGTACACGGATATGTACATGTTTACATAAAACATGTATAAATGTTATTTGAACATGCATGTGACTAAAAATCATGCTAGAGCACTTGCATAACAGATTTTCATTAACATAAAACTCAATTATTCGACTTCCTTGGCAGAAGCGCACTTCTTACCAGGTGGCTTTAAGGTGTTGAACAACAGTAGAGGCCGTCCATAGGCTGCAGGCCTGAATAAGCATCGAACAGAAATTAATTAAAAATACTCACACTGTTACTGCACTTACAAAACATACACTTTATTCAGTTAAATAACTACAGATTCATGCTCTATGCTCCCTCGAAACTTTTGCCAGCTCTATGATGCGAATTTCTGCAAAGTTGTCTGAACACATTTATACACAAAAAACACCAACCGGTCGCTGTGACTACGCACCCTGACGGAATTCAGAATACACAACAAAAATAATTTTACTTCTAATGCTTTCTCACGTCCACGAGGCATCCAACTTGCGTGCATAATGCTAATTATTGCACTCTAGTGCCGAATTTCGGCGAAAAAAAATGCTAAAAAGGCATTTTTCTAGAGACAAAATAGTGCAACGATGAACAATCGCGGACGCTTACTGTTATATGCCACCTTTAGCCAGCTGGTGTGGTGTAAGATTAGCCCGGGTGTGTACTGGTGTGTTAATGCGGCTGGTAGTGGTGGGATGCCATTAGCGTTGCTACATTTTCCCCCAAGCTGGGGAAAGACGATGACCCGTCGTCAATGCAGTTCCGACTGCTCTAGTAAAGTGGGGTGTAAAATTCCGTGTGGAGAGCAACGGTAATGTCATTTGCAGCAATTATAGAAAATGGTATTACTTTAGTCAAATATGATGTGACTCCAGAAAAGTGATGACTGAAGAGGTAGCATAGGTAGGTAAAAGATGTAGCCGTTAGCAGTGACTAGGGGAATGTAAGAAATGCCTGGTCTTTAGAACAGTAAAATTTGGAAACAAGATGACCATCAGCATGAGAAAAGCAAGGAAGCATAATAATAATAATAAGAATAAGAATAATACCGTGCAGTAACAACAATAACATGTAACGCAGACATACCAGAAAAGTTTGCGCGAAATGTAACGGTTTGCAAAACAAAATTGAAGCGCAGGTGAAGACAAAATTTATGGTAACAGCAGTGAAAAGAGCAAACGTATAAGCAGTAAATAAAACTGTAATGAATAACGTATAACGTATACGTAATAAATCCGGATTAAAGCAAGAGAAAATACGGCAGTGCAAACACAATATATAAACATAGGCAATGCATAAATATTACATGACATAGAAAATAAACAAGCAATAACTGGACACTAGGTAAGCAATAATTGGGCAATTAATAGGTAATAAATGTCACGATACTATTCGGTACTATATGAGTAATATAGTGTTAGAGCCAACCGAAAAGGTTCTTAGAATCAAAACTGAAACCGACTTGGGATTCATGATCTGTGTCTTGGTGAGCTTGTTGTGTTATTGTGCGGCTTTTTAAATAAATGTGTTCTGTTCATTAAAAGATATAGTTCGTGGTATCCTGAACGCGACATGGTTCAGAAGTAAACATGGACATACAGTGATCGTTAAAAAGCAAGCTGGCACGACGCTATGGCAAAGCTAAACCCTCCAGAGGCTTTTGATTTCTCGCGGCCAGCAGTATGGCCCGAGTGGCGGCAGAGATACAGCCGATACAGAATTGCGTCGAAGTTGAACAAGGAAGATAGTGATGTGCAAATATGCTGCCTCATCTACTGTATGGGCGGAGACGCAGAGCACATATTCAACACATTTGAGTTTGAAAGTGAAACAGACAAGCAAAGGTTTGACTTAATTGGTGCTCACGAAATTTGATGAACACTTTGTGCCACGTCGGAACATAATTCACGAACGTGCACAATTCCACCTGCGAGGACAACAGGCTAGGGAGACGGCAGAATGTTTCATACGCAGTCTATATGAGCTGGCAGAACATTGTGAGTTTGGCACGGCCAAAGAGGAGAACATCAGGGACAGGTTAGTAATTGGCATTACTGATAAAAGTCTGTCAGAGAAGTTACAACTGACCCCTGATCTGACCCTTGCAAGAGCCATCGAAATAACTAGACAGACAGAGCAGGTGAAGGCACAAGTAACGGGTCAAGGCCATGAAGCTAGAGATCTGGAAGAAGTGGTACGACCATTTAAGCCAAAGTTTCAGCAGCAGAGTAAGCGCTACTACGGTGAGAAGAATGCATATGGAGTCACCAGGCAGGGTTACTATGGAAACAGGAGTAACCAACACAGTATGTGTACATCATGTACCAGGTGTGGGTCGAGCCATGGTCGGGGTGACAGCTGCCCAGCGAAGGACAAGCGCTGCAGGAAGTGTAAAAAGATTACTTGTAAGGAGACATTTTCAAGCTGTCTGTAGGACAAAACAGGCGAATGAGGTGACGTCACGACATGCGAATGACAGTGGTACGAGTGAGAGCTATGATAGGCTATTCATAGGATCAATCACTCAGGGTCGGGATGACCCATGGCAAGTGCAACTGGAAATTGCCGGCAAATCGGTGGATTTCAAAATAGATACTGGGGCAGACATCACCGTCAGCAAGAACGTACAGTGGCTTGCATAACAGACCGGTATTGAAGCCGACAAACACCATACTGTCCAGTCCAGGAGGAACACTAACATGTAAGGGACAGTTTGTGATGCAGACAAGCCATAAAGGAAAAATGTACAACTTTCCAGTAGACGTACTTACGGGCCCACAGGTTAATAATCTGTTAGGTCGACAGGTGGCATCACAAATGGGCCTAGTGAAGCGAGTCAACGAGATAGATGGAACATTGTTTGGAGATATTGGTTTGTTAAAGTGCAACCCGGTAAAAATACAGCTAAAGAAAAATGCTGTTTCATACAGTATTAACACTGCCCGCAGAGTGCCATTTTCGATACTGTCCAAGGTCAAGGAGGAGCTGGAATATATGGCGAGCGTTGGGGTCATCAAACCAGTTACTGAGCCGACAGACTGGTACGTCCCTATGGTTCCTGTTGTTAAACGCAATGAGAATATACGCATCTGCGTGGATTTGAAGAAACGGAATGAATCGATGCGTCGGAAGCGATTCATACTGCCAACTTTCAATGAGGTAATCCCTAAGCTGGTAGGAGCACGTGTGTTTTCGAAGTTGGATGCGTCGAGTGGGTTTTATTAAATGCCACTAGACCCTGAGAGTTCAAGATACACCACATTCATCACATCGTTTGGGCGGTACTGTTTCCGCCGTGTCCCATTCGGGATTACATCAGCACCAGAGGTGTTCCAACGTAAGATGACGGAGCTGCTGCAAGGACAGGATGGTGCTATTGCGATGATGGATGACATATTAGTGCATGGGAACACACTCGAAGAACATGACCGACGACTTAAGAATGTCTTGGATCGGATACGTGGATCGGGACTGAAACTCAACAGGGAGAAATGCAAGTTCCGACAGCCAGAGCTAACGTACTTTGGTCATCATATCTCAGAAAAAAGGATAAGCTCAGACCCAGGAAAAGTAAAAGCAGTCGTGAATATCGCCGCACCACGAGATGTAGCAGGTGTTAGACGGTTTATAGGCATGGTCAATTACTTGGGAAGATATTTGCCAGAGCTGTGGACGGTTATAAAGCCGATATCTGATCTACTGAAGTCTGACACAACTTTCCAGTGGAGTCACACACAAGAGCAGGCGTTTTTAAAGGTCAAGGACATGTCACAAGCACCTGCATGTCTTGGCATTCTATGATGTAAACAAGCCAACTGTGGTCAGTGCAGATGCCAGCAGTTATGGTTTGGGTGGAGTACTAATGCAACAACAGGGAGATAAACTCTTACCTGTGGCATACTGTTCGCGCACATTGACAAATGCTGAGGCTAGATATGCTCAGATTGAGAAAGAGTGCCTGGCGTGTGTGTGGGCATGCAAAAAGTTCGCACAGTATCTGTATGGACAGAGCGAGTTTAAACTGGTGACAGACCATAAGTCATTGGTTCAACTGGTCAATAAACAGGATATAGACAAAATGCCGCTGAGGTGCCAGAAGTTGCTGATGCGTCTCATGCAATTTGCTCCGAGAGCAGAATATGCACCTGGTAAGGAGCTGGTGGTAGCAGACACACTGTCAAGAGCACCACTAATAAGCATAGAGGTGCCAGATACCAGTCCTAGAGGTTCAGCAGTTTGTGGACAGCGCTGACGAACAGAGGTCGATATCCAGTCAGAAACTCGAGCGTATAACAAGAGCAACAGTACGCGATGCAACGCTACAGAGGGCGATTGGACTCACAAAGATGGGGTGGCCGAACAGGATTCAGTCGGTACCAGAGGATGTGAAGGCATTCTACTCGGTTAGGAGTGAACTATCCGTGTCAAAGGATCTGCTCTTGTATCGAAATCGTACGGTAATCCCTACCGAGTGGAGAAGAGATATACTGAGCAAGATCCATGAAGGTCACCAGGGTATCACTAAGTGTAGGGAACATGCCAAAATGTCTGTGTGGTGGCAAGAAATAGGGCAAGACATAGCACACGAGATTTCTACTTGCCAGTTTTGCCAGACAAACCGTCCTACACAACAGAAGAAACCATTAATCACTACTCCATTACCAGCTAGACCCTGGCAAAAGGTTGGGATGGACTTGTGTGAGTTGGAAGGAAAGAGATATTTGGTCGTCATCGACTATTACTCTAGGTATTTGGAAGTGATGTACGTACCAGAAATCACGTCGAAACAGGTTATTGGTAAGCTCAAGAACTTATTCGCAAGATGGGGCATCCCAGAGGAAGTCGTCTCTGATAACGGGGCTCAGTTCACATCGACGAAGTTCCGGCTGCTCCAGAGTGAATACAATTTTATTCACACAACATCTAGCCCACACTTTCCACAGGCTAATGGTGAGGCTGAGCGGGGAGTGCAAATAGCGAAACGAATCCTCCGCCAAGAGGATGTGTTTGCTGCATTAATGAGCTATAGAGCTACACCAATTGCAGCCACGGGTGTAAGTCCTGCACAGCTGATGATGGGACGGCAGATACGTACCAAATTGCCAACCCGTACTGAAAATTTAAATCCTTAATGGCCAGATCTTAAGAGTGTCAAAATGACAGATGACCGAGCTAAGACGAGCTACCGTCGGTTCTACAACAGACGTCATTCGGTGAAATCTCTTCCAGAGCACGGACCTGGAGACATGGTACGGGTAAAGTTGGACAAGGAGAAGGGATGGAAAACAACGGGAGTGGTTGTGAGTCAAGCGACTACCCCACGATCATACATAGTGACTACCGATGGTTTGGCAACAATGCGGCAAAATCGAAGACATCTGAAGGTCAGCCTTGGTGATGATGTGGCAGTTCCTGTGGAATCCCAGGATACACCAATGTTAGAGACAGTGCCATCTTCTGGTGAACGAACTGAGACTCCAGAAGATAATGCACACGAGATGGATGTGGAATCACATTCACCCGGTCCACGGACAAGCGGTCGGGTAGTGCACAAGCCGTTGCGTTTTCGGGATGATATTGATAAATGATTATTGGTAGCGAGTAGTGTGGTTAAAATAACCAGTGCTTTGTGGAAATTTTAATGAGTTAATGCATAGTGAAGTATTGCGTGACCAGGGAGAAAGAAACGGTTGTATTATTATATATTATTCGATTCTCAGATATGTTTAAAAAAATGTTCTACATTTAGTTGAGTAACAGACAATCTCAAAAGGAGAGATATTTCACGATACTATTCGGTACTATATGAGTAATATAGTGTTAGAGCCAACTGGGAAGGTTCTTAGAATCAAAACTGAAACCGACTTGTGATTCATGATCTGTGTCTGGGTGAGCTGGTTGTGTTATTGTGCGGCTTGTTAAATAAATGTGTTCTGTTCATTAAAAGATATAGTTCGTGGTATCCTGAACGCGACAATAAATATGTAAACAAATAGGCAAAACAGAAAGACATGATTCTGGGCGCTTTATGAAAAGAAGGGCTGGGAGAGAGTAGGTAGAAGAGTAGGAGAAAAAGAAACTCAGGGCCGAAAGGGAGGCGAGGAAGAATTAGTAATAAACAGAGTAATATGGAAGGAGAAAGAAGAGAGTAGAATAGCAGTAACGGATTAACGTTATAATGAGGAGGCCGACGGCGTTGATGGCGAGCCGACGGGTCGGGGACGAATCAGGTCGTCCTGGGGTCCTGGCGTCCTGGTGTCCTGGCGTCCTGGTGTCCTTATTCGTGGTTTGGTGTTGTGGCTGCAGAAGGAAGGTACGTTATTGTGTCCTGTAGGGCCTCGCAGGCGAAGTGTGGCTTGCTCCGGGCGATGGACAGCTCGTACTGCAGTTGCAATTTAACGGCTAATGCTTCGTTGCGCTCTATCGTCATCTCGTTGATGCGAGAGTGTGAATACTGCAGTTTAATCTCAAGGTGCTTCTTCGCATGAAGAACCTGGTCGAAGTCGGTCCGGGCGTGGTCCAGGTTTGTCTGCAGCGACTGTGCGCACCTGGCTATGGCGGTCAGCAGGTTGGTGGTCGTGTGAAGCTGGCGGTCAGCCATCCTCTCGGCCTCTGCGCATGCACCATTAGCACGCGCAAGCGCCATCTCCAGTGCAGTGATGTCCTTCTGGTGTTTCTTCTTAAGGTGAGTCAGCTGGTTGTCAAGCCTGGTTCCCTGAACAGGGTTTCGGCTGTATGGGTCTGGTGCTCAAAATTAGGGTGCGGGGCATAAACCTCTCGTTCGGCGTTGAAAGTCGCAATGGATGCTGCCCGAATATGTAATGGCAGTGGATGGGGCGTCCTCGTCCTAATCCCACGGCCAGTCGGGTAGTTGCAGTGCGGATGCCTCTAGCGAATGTCTCGTCTTCCATTGCTGGTGTTTCAATGTGGATGGGGCGTCCTGGTGGTGAGGGTATATCGTGGGCGCTTTACAGATAGAGGGGAAGAGAAGGAACCGGTTAGTACGATGAAGTATGAAGCGTGAAGAGCTGGAGCGAAAAATAATTTGACTGGCTGGCCCGGATGGGTCGTAATTTGTATGGATATGATTGACGGGGTCAAAAAAATAAAAGTGATACATGCTTGCTGTACGTGCAATGCTAGTGTCTCTGATTAGACTGTTGCATGCCCTCAAACCTAGTACTATGTCCAAGACGTTGTCTATCGCTATGCGTGACGACGATTGGTGCTACTGTAAAATATAATTATAATAATTACGCACGTATAAATAGATACACCCCCATATACAGGGTTACTACTTCCTCGAGGAAACAAACAATCTTGCCGGTTTACTCAATACAATAATAGAGATGCAATAATACACGTTTCTACGCACGGTCGACCATAAATTCAAATGCCAGATGTTGCTAACGACTCATAGCGACACCCCTTAAACAAGCGTCATCACGGTAGAGGCTGTACGGATGACATGCACAAACCCATCAGGGTGTGCTTGTGCCTCGACCGGTGCCTCCACGTTAGCTGCTGGTGGTGCTAGCCCCACCAGCTGCAGTGGGATCCCAGCCCGAGCTTCATTGTTGCAAACCCCGTAAGACTGACGATGGCAGAAGCAGCGGCAGAGAAACTGGCAGTTGGGTGCTGTCGTTTTAAGGCTGCATGTTACAACCGCTATGGCTATTATGATAATGAGTGTGGATCCCATTGATCTATACACAGCCGAGCAGTGAGTGCGGAACTGAGTAACGTGGTTTGGATTGGGAGGCAACAAAGGTTCACTGGCGCTGACTGCAGTGGCAATTCTATTAAACGCAATGTTCAAATCGGTGTGGCAGTACATGTCGCTTGGAACTGATGTGTGAATGGTAGGCAGGAGTGTTCTCCAAGCAAACTGCAAGGAAAAGCGTTAAGTGTATTAGTTATGAGACTGTAGTGTGGTTAATCAATTTTCTGCTTCTGTCGGAGGGTTGCAAGCGGAAGAATGTCGTCTTCCTCCCATTGTGAGAGCACGGATTGTGATTCTTCATCGTCGTCGGAGTCTTCGTCCGTACACGAAGCAGGTTGTACCAGGTGTGCTGCTCGTGGGAGTTGAACTCGTATGCCGACAGCCTGTTCCACTGGTGCTGCAGCGTCAGTTACCACGCCGTCCTATGCTCTTTGCGGGAAGGCGGGGCGCAAACTGTCAACATGTACTTCATACGTGCGAGCAGTGTAGACATGTTTAATCCTAAATTTGATTGACGACAGTTGTTGAACGATGATGAAATACGGTTTCCAATATTTGGCGAACTTACGAGAAGCCCCAATGGGTACGACTGGGTTGTGCCAGTAAACCGAATTACCGGGTTGGAAAAGCTGCTCTTTGGCACGTTGATCATACAACTCATTGTTACGCCTTCGAGCTCGCTGAGTGCGCTCTCGAATAGTTGTGCATGCCTGGTGTAACCTGTCCAATGCAATGAAGATGGGGTCGGTTGCGTAATTGACGTGACGTGGCTGTAGCAACGTATCAAGTGGTAGGACAGCATCGCGTCCGTACGTGAGGAAGAATGGCGTGTGCCCACTGGTGGCATGCTCCGCGTTGCAATAGGCAAAAAGCACAGGTGCTAGTTTGCACAAAGCACAAGGCACAAAGCACGCTAACATGGCGTTAAGAGATCGATGGAAACGCTCACAAATGCTGTTGCTAGCCGGGTGGAAAGGGGCTGTCTTGATGTGGTGCATGCGGAATACAGCAGAAATACGAGCCATCAGTATGTTGCAGAATTCAAGAGCTCGATCAGTGAGTAGGTTGAAGGGGCAGCCATAGGTGGGGATAAAACAGTTGACTATGAGGTTAGCTATTGTTGCAGCAGACTTGTTGCTCACCGGATATGCTTCTGGGTATGAAGAATAAAGGTCAACGAAGGTGACTATGTAGCGGTTGCCCTGGTACGTGATCGGTAGTGGTCCACCGACGTCTATGCTGACCGTTAGGTTTGGTGCATTGAGAAGTGGGGCCTCATGCGCTGTAGCTTGCGAGAGTTGCAAGTAACACAATACTTGATGTACTTCTGAATATCTGCATACATTCGACTCCAATAGTATCTCTCTGCCACTTTTCGATAAGTTTTGTCGAATCCCAAATGTCCAACATGTAGATGCATGTGGCACTCCGCCATGACCTGTGTGACCAATGTCCTAGGCAAGACAACTTGTGCGCGTGATGGAGCCGGGAAACCTGTTGCAGCGAGGTGGTAAAGTAGCCCATCCGTGATGTAGAACTCGGTGACTAGCTTGCCTTTCTGCAGGGGCACGTTGGGAGCCTGTAGAATTGCAATGATATTCGACAACTCGACTTCCCTTACCTACATCTGTTTAAACTCGGCATGTGACGTGAGCAAGTGCTCATCAGCATCATGTGTGGGAACCGCAGTTAGCGCTTCCATGGCCGGGGGTTGAAGCATGTAGTGCGTCGGGGCTGGCGCACCGATCTGATAGCAGGTTGTATCAATATTGGTTTCAATGTCCAGCTCAGTACAAGGGGCTGGTACGGAGGCGAGGCGAGACAATGTGTCTGCCTGCAGATTGCAGCGTCCTTCTCTATAATGTATTTGGCAATCATACTGCGATAGGGTCAATGCCCAGCGTTGGAGACGAAGATTTGTCATTGTCTTTAATGTCAAGAGGAATTTTAATGGCTTATGATCGCTGTATATTGTGAATTGGCTGCCTACTAGGAACTGTCGTAGTTTAATAAGGGAGTAAATTATCGGAAAAGCCTCTTTTTCAATGATGGACCATTTAAGTTCAGCCGTTGTGAACCTCTTACTTAAGTACTAAGTAGGTGATGGCATGCTGCTGCCCATTCATGCCCTCTTGGGTTAGGACCGCACCAATGGCATAGGCCGAGGCATCGCAGTGGAGGAAGAAGTGACGCTGTGAGTCAGCAAGAGCTAAGACTGGTGCTGTAGTTAGACAAGTTTTGAGTGTCTGGAACGCGGTTTGAGCCTCTGCTGACCATTCAAATGGGCTGGACTTTATGGTGAGGCGTGTCAGTAGGTGGACAATCTCAGCGTACTGGTAAATAAATTTTCTATAGAATCCCGTCATTCCGAGGCACTGGCGAACCTGTTTCGAAGTGGTAGGCGCTCCCATCTTGCACACAGCTTGCGTCTTATCGGCGTTGGGCGTGATGCGTCCGTCCGAAATGGTGTGTCCCAAAAATTGTACTGAATCCTGAAGGAATGAACATTTACTCGCTTTAAGCTTTAGGTTGGCTGTGTTGAGTTTGTGGAACACCTGCCTGATGTGGTTGAGGTGAGCGTCGAATGTAGGTAAGTAGATAATGATGTCATCTATATAAACCAGTACAAACTTACCTACTAGCTCCCGCAAGGCGAGCTGCACGAGTCGTTGAAAGGCTGAGCGTGCGTTCTGGAGTCCATAGGGCGTACAAAGGAAGTCATATAGTCCAGTAGGTGTAACAAAAGCAGTTTTCGCTTGATCTTCCCTAGCAATTGGCAGTTGGTGATATGCTCATCTGAGGTCAAGAGTGGAAAAAACTCGGGCCGAGCCAAGGTTATGGAGTAGGTTATCCACAAGGGGCAGGGGATGGTTATCTCGAACTGTAACGGCATTCAGACGCTTATAATCCACAGAAAGACGCCACTCAGAATTGGGTTTCAGGACTAACAAAACGCCGGCAGCCCACGGGCTGTATGATGGGCGTATGAGACGGCTCTCAAGCAAAGAGTCGACCTTGCCTTGACAAATTCTCTGTTCATGCTGGCTCATACGGTATGGTCGGGGTCTTACAGGTGCGTGTCCCTTAGTGTCAATGCGGAGTTCCATTAGTGGTGTGCATCCCAACTGCTTGTTAGAGGGTGCAAAGGAGGTAACGATATCTTGAAAGAGCTTAAACAATCGAGCTTTTCGTTCCCAATCAACTATATGTTCAAGCAGAGGTGCTAGATTGACGTGTGGTGGGGTGGGGTGTGGCGGGGTCAATGCGGAGTTCCATTAGTGGTGTGCATCCCAACTGCTTGTCAGAGGGTGCAAAGGAGGTAACATTATCTTGAAAGAGCTTAAACAATCGAGAGGGGTGGTGGGGTGGGGTGCGGTGGAGTGGTAGTGTGGACGATGGCTGACTGGTGTGCGTATAATCCGTGGCGTAGATGCTGGCACCCTCTGTTGTGACTGTATACGCAGCAGGTGTATGAGGCTTGTACTGACGGCGTGAGCGGCCTGCGAGGGTACATAAGTGAGGGGGTATCTGATTGTCCAGTGTGTGTATCCGAAGTATTGCGATTGGCTCCCGTAGTGATAAGCGGCACACCTGTCCTACCAAATGGAAGCATCCCCAATCGAAAATCAATCAGTGCTCTTGTTGTATGGAAAAAATCCTCTCCGAGTACACACGGGCGTGGTAAATCCTTGACAATGTGTAGTTTAACTCTAATCTTACAAGGGCCAATACAAACAGGCAGCAATGCTGCACCCACAATGGGGATCTCCTGCAATGGATGACCTGATGCAGACAACAACACCGTGTGGTGAGTATAATAAGAAGATTCTACCCGGAGAGACTGAGGGAGGGTAAGCCGGTGTTTATAAGCTAAAAGCGTGACGTCAGCACCTGTATCAATTAATGCTGTCAAAGGCAAGCTTGTTATACGCACGGCGCAATGCGGTGCGCTATGCCGCAGGGTATCAATTGACAAAAATACGTACGGGAAAGCGGGAGCGTTTGATGTGCAGCGTGCTGCGCGATAACTCCTTACTGACGCGCGCCGCCAGCGTTTCCCGCCTTGCGTGGGCAATAGCGTGCTGCGTGTCCGAGCTGATTAAAAACATAGCAGCGCAGCAACGAGTTGGCAGCAGCTGCGTGCGGAGGAACAAACGGATACGGCGGACACTGAGCGAACTGCCGCGTGTATGGGTTAGCACCCCGCTGAACAGGGCGCGCATCTTGAGATGGGTTTGAAGTGGGTGGGGGGACAAAAATGTGCTGCGCTGCAATAGATTGTAGATTCATCACCACCATGTCGCGCAGATCGTTAATGTCCCGACGAATCAGCTCGTAATCTGATACTAGTTTAGCTGGGCGTGTAGCGCGTGGCTCTAGAGTGCGCTGAACATGTGTGACCTCTGCATAGTCTAGCGTGGATCCGTCGTCCGCTGTAGGTAGGGGTAGAGAAGCGCGAATGCGCTGAAGAGTGGCTAACTCCGCCTCAACGCATGCCTGTGATACACAAATCTTTACCGCGTGCTTAAGTGAGGTAGGCTTAGCCTTGATTATGGCTCTTTGTGACGGGATAAGTAGAGGTCCGTCGCGGAATATTTCTAATAAGCGCTGCTGGAATGCAGGCTGAGACGTGTGCGCGTTTGGGTAAGCACACTTTGCAACCTGTAATCGACGGCGAGCGTAATCACGTGTACTTTCACCATGCGTCTGGCGAAAAGATTTTAACATGGACTGTGCACGCGGGATTTCAGATGGAGATTGGAATTCGCGCTTAATGAGGGTGAGCAGATCTGTCTACGTTAACTCAGGCATCGCCACCAGCTGTTGTTGGCCGAATCGCGCAGCGTGGTCGGTCAACGGAGAAAAGGCGGCGGAGAGAAACTGTTTATCTGTAAGGTGCAGTTGCAAACGCGCCCACTGCAGTGCAGCCTCCCACTGGGAGAGAGACGTATCAAGCAGCCCCGATGCTCCGGAAAATTTCGGATTGATTTGTCTACTGCCTCGCCGAGAGATTCCAAACTTGGGCGTAGAGCTTGTCCCAGCATATCAGCTAGTTCATTAACCGTAAGAGGGGGCAGACTGAAGGCGAAGGCTCAGGCTGCAGGGGGATATGCGGCACATCAAAGTGAGTCTCCGACACTGGGTGTAACTCGGGCATGTTGTTATATTGAATGTCCGACTCGTCGTACACGGGAGACAGCAACTGATCCATGTTTAAGTAACGTTACAAGAGTCAGAGGCAACAAAGAGCAGTTCTATATGACGGTCAACGCACGCGTAAACATAAGAATATTAATTACAATTTGAAGAAAAAAAATTTACCAGCAAAACTGTTTGCTTACCAGAGAAATTGTGGGCTCATCTCATGCAGCTCAGTGAAACGGCAGTGATGCGTATAGCAGCAGCACCCCTTGTTGTGTTTCGAATTCTGGTCGACGGCAACAATGTAGTTGCTGGATATCTTCGGCTGCCAGGCGACTGTGCGCTTATAGATGAGAGCTATATGCGTCGTGAAATGCGTGAATAAACTTAGAAATATAATAAATAAAAGGTAGAATTGGTAATGGTTTACAACTGCCGTTTCACCGTATATTTTATACTCACTAAAACACGTACAATTCACACAGGGTAAACTAAAGGTTGCGCACTACACATAAAATCTAGCAACAGACGAGGGTGAACACAAGAGCCCCGTGTCTCTCGTGCGGGCTCTTTTATACCCCCAATCTTGCAAGAGGAATCGCGATCCTACTACCGAATATGCTTCTACCAATCACTGCTGGCCACCGGGACGGCATAGGGTTTGGGATTATCGGCTATGGTCAGTTTTTAGAGTGTTATAGAGTGGGCGGCCAATGGCGAGTAAGGAGTGGAGTTGTTTTTACGCCCCCTCGGCCACGTAGATGACCGATGTGGGTATGACGTAGGGCGGACAATAGGTTACGGTAATGGAGCGTTAGCGGCCATGTAGAAATAACTTCAGTCGGCTAATGTGTGTATTTAAGATGTTACTTGCCGAAAGCTGACCAGTACTAATGGACAGTGATGCGGCTAATGTGTGTATCTAGTTTGTAACAGAGCTAAGCATAACTACGTGTTCTATTCAGCGTGGAACTAATTTTAACAGCTGTTTATGTGTCCCGCAGATAAATCGGGCATTTAGCCAGCTGGTGTGGTGTAAGATTAGCACGGGTGTGTACTGGTGTGTTGATGTGGCTGGTAGTGGTGGGATGCCATTAGCGTTGCTACAGTGTCGTGCACCGTAGGACACGTTGGTCCTACGGGGTCGTTGGTCGTGGGTAATTTAAATTTAAAAGAATCTAAATTTAAAAAAAGCATTAAAAATTACATTTAAAAAAAATTAATCAAAAATTTAATTTAATTTTTTTATAAAAATTTCAATTAAAAATTTAATTAACAAACAAGTAAAGAAAAAAATTACGTGTTCCTGCGTGCACCGTAGGACCAACGACCCGTAGGACCAACGACCCGTAGGACTAAAGAACTGTAATCACACACACACAAGATTAGCCTCTTTATAGTAAGGATAAAGTTCTTCAGCCGAATTAGTTCGTACTCGCATAACTAGAGAACTCCGCAGCTTAGAGGAAAACTAAAGATATTTTCAGAATCAGCACGTCTGGGAGGTGGTTCTGGCTGAAACAAAAATAATTAAAAAGTTAAAAATTCATAAAAATTCTATTCATCAATGGATGGAGGTGCGTACAGATTAACATCACGTACGTGTAAATCCATGGGTATACCCTTAACGGCGCAGTGGCCTAATCGCTAGAACATCCGTCTCCTACACCGGGATTCCGGGTTCGAGTCTCAGCTGGGAAACTTATTTTTACTTTTTTACTTTTTACTTTTTATTTTTTATATTTAATGTTTTTTATATTTTTATTTCTTATTATTTTTTACTGTTTGGGATGGGATGGGATGGGATGGCATGGGATGGGATGGCATGGCATGGGATGGGATGGGATCGGATGCGGTGCGATGGAATGCAGTGCGATGGCATGGCATGGCATGGCATGGCATGGCATGGCATGTCATGGGATGGCATAAAATGCGATGAGATGGGGTGGGATGAGATGGGATGCGGTGCGATGGGATGGGATGGGATGGCATGGAATGGGATGGATAGATGGATGCATGCATGCATGGATAGATAAATAGTTAGATTTTTTGGGGTATTTTCCTTTTAACCAAGTGGTCACCAACTGAGTAACGCCAATGATTTCCCCGCGCAACGCCGGGTATCCTGCTGATATATATATATATATATATATATATATATATATATACTTATAAGCGATACAAGCATCAGTTACTCTAGTAGGGCGTACGGTGTTAGCTAGCCATATTCGTCCTTAAATGGTCAGTTTACGGCATGTCACTACAGTTAGTTATGCTTTGCTGTCATATACACGGAACAGTAGTTTTACACAGTGTACAATGGACCATCGAAATTTTTTTTTTACGGGAGCTCTTTTTTAAGTCTGTGGGAAAAATAGCTCTCGTCAACAGCTATTTCGAATTGCTTATTTTCACTATTTCCGATTCTCACTAGTTACCCCTTGCTTCAAGAATCTCTCCATGTTTGCACAGTCCGGGGGAACGTTGTGCCTAAACCAAGACCAAAAAAACTCTCGCGTCTCATGTTACAGTCAAGGGCGTAGCTAGGGTAAAATGGATGTGTACGCACATACGGGCGCCACAGGCGGCCGAGTGCTAGGGGGTCCAGGGGCATGCCCCCTGATTTTTTTTAAAACAATGGTGCAAAATGGTGCATTTTGACACATCCAGTCACTGACTGACTCTCTCTCTCTCTCTCTCTCTCTCTCTCTCTCTTTCTCTCTCTCTCTCCAATAAAAATAAAATGCTTGGTGAAATGATGTGTACGCAACTGCGTATCTGCGTTACGGTAGCTACGCCCCTGACAGTGAGAATTTGTCTGCACTGATTGTTTTATTTGCATTGTTTGCTTGGACGCATTGTTTTTTTCAGCTCGCAGCTCGCAGCTCGTGTTTTTCAACTCGCACATCCGCCAGATCCCCCAGCTACGAAAGCGATTTTTTTCAAATATTATTTTTTTCGCTCTCGTAATTTGTTTTGCGGGAGCGATTTCGGAGGTTTGAAGAGCGAATCGCTCATTGCTCTCGTGTATTTTTTACCCTGCAATGGACAATGTAAGGGCCACTGGAAATTACATAACTTTGCAGAGCCTATAAATGTGAGATCCTATTACTTTATAACATGTTTGCCACGATGGCGTTTCTCGTTCGTTCACAGGAGATCATAACGCCACTTTTCTTCATCGCCATCCTAGTGGCAGTGCGATTGACACAAAAGGTCGATGAGCTGCCCGTTATTCCCAGCTACCCCTCTGCCAGCCTCTACAACACCACCGATTTCTGGCCGCTGACGTCCATCTATGGAGCGACGCCGAATACGACCGCCGTGAATGCCTTCATGGTGGCTGCTATGGATACACTCGCTAGAGTGCAGAACAGGTTCAGACTCGCACTGCTCTTGATGGAGAGATGGAACACAGGCACTTGAAGCGTTTCAATAAAATATAATGCTAACTAAATACGAAATCTATTTACTACAAAATTCTTAATGTTTCTATACTATAGGCCTACTCTCTTTCACCTATTATCGCCGATAGTTTCCTACCATTGCATTACCGGCTGCCATTGCTCTCGCAGCGCGACTGTTGCACGCTTACACTAATATATAGAGTAAGTAATATATAAGTATAATATAACACCTTATATATATATAACTTTATATAACCTTATATATATAAAACCTTATATATATACCACTCATATATAAGTATTACTCTATATATTAGTGTAAGCGTGCAACAGTCGCGCCGCGAGAGCAATGCCGCGAGAGCAGCCGGTAATGCAATGGTAGGAAACTATCGGCTATAATAGGTGAAAGAGAGTAGGCCTATAGTATATAAACATGAAGAATTTTGTAGTAAATAGATTTCGTATTTAGTTAGCATTATATTTTATTGAAACGCTTCAAGTGCCTGTGAGATGGGAGCTGTTTGCTTTGCATTATGTTCTCATCTGCACGCGGCAAAATATGCTGGAGTAATCCGCCTAAAACGTTATGGCTTATGGTTCCAATAACCAATTATTACGTTTAAAAAAAAGATCAGCATTTAGATTTTTTATTATCGTTTGATTGGGGTTCAAATCAAACACGTGGAAATATCGGAGTCAACTGGCGGGTAGTATCATCACTCATCAGTGATGCTGATAGGGTCTATGCCCTCCAGGGTACTGCCGGAACGTATCCTGGGTACGGTCCGGTATACCGGAACGTACCCTGGTACTAAATACTACTATCTAATATGCCAGACCGTACCTCGCCTACTCCACTAACGAGGCTAGGGAGTCGCCTACGCCTACTCCCTAACCCTAACCCTAACCCTAACCATATCAGCTAGATAGTTACCAGGGACCAGGGTACGTTCCGGCAGTACACTGGGGGACAGAGACCCTATGAGCATCAGTGATATGTTGTGTTATTTCGTTCATTATTTGTAATTGAATGAGAATAAATGTTTGTTGTTACATATTGCTTATTCAGTCTTAGACAAGATCAGTAGCTGCTACATGGTACAAGCACTACATGATAATTTTTAAGCCCATACATACTGAAGGCAGCATTTTCTCTTTAGCAGCCCGCCGTACTTTGAACTCTTTGCTACCGAGGCGGAACTAGAAAACGCTTACAAGGCCAACCACAGTATGATGTCTGTGGGTATAGTATTCTCGAGCGATGGACCCCTCCTTGATACAACGTACACGATCCGGGCCCCAGGACAATATATTGATCTCAACAATGATTTCACTAATCCAGGTAATGGTCACAATTTAGCAGTCAGTGCGAGTGGAAGCGTGTAATATATACGCTCTAATCAATCTTGCATATCTGTACATTAACAAAATTGATTCTTTTGTGAATATCAAGCTGCGAAAGGCTCGTGTCATCTTTTCTTGAAATATGCCAATAGAAATCATAAAACTCAAATTATTTTGCCTCGTGTAACTCCTCATGCATTTGCTCGTTGTTCACATCAGGTGTCTGTCGAAGTGACCAGTCAACTAAACCGATCCCAGAATGTCCTGCCAATTGGTATTTGTATTCAGGGTTTAGTCTACTCCAGGGTGTCCTGGATACCACACTGCTTCAGGTAAGTTCTCGTGATCAAATTGTATAAACGTGCGGGAAAGGCAGCGGATCTCAAGTGTGCTGCTTGCTATCCTATCTGAACGATATATCTTCTTATTCGATATTTGTACTAGGTTGGTCAAGCTAGGCTAGTGTATACATATTTTCCACGCACACAAACCATATGATCAACTTTACAGCTCTTCGTTTCTAAGCAGCATATTCACCACACTGTATCGCAACATTAGTTAGCGGGGACTACCTATCATTTCCTCTAGGTGCATAGGGTCGTTAATGGGTTTCGTTGCTAATTCTAGAAGACGACCGTTGCGGATCACGCCTTGGGGCAACGATCATAATGCTACACTACGCTACGTACGTGTCATTAATTGTCGGTCCTCTACCTTTGATTGTCGCACGGCAGTTGAAGACGGGGCGCGCCGCGGCGACGAGCGACGTCGTCGTACTTATGATGCCGAAGCCGAGTCATACGCCGGACGTGTCGTACATGCAGTCGCTGTCGTCCATCTACCTCGTCATCGCCTTCGCTCCGTTTGTCAGCTTCCTGCTCGTCCTGCTCGTCACCGAGAAGGAGATGAAGATCAAGGAGACGATGAAAATGATGGGCATGAGGGACGCGGCGTTCTGGTGCGTGGCTTGTTGTTGCGTCAGGGGTTCGGTGAGGCGATGATTTGTGCGGCATTCATGTGGTTGGTGTGGGTGGGGTGTGTGAATAGATCAGCTATTTTTCTCAATTATTTCGTGATGTAAGATTCTTGTATGTACTACAAATAGTGGAAGCGTGTAAGCACTCGTTTATATCCAGTGCGCAAAAGCTTTTAGCAGTAGAAATGTATAAAACAGAAGGCAAACGCAGAAAGCTGGCAGGTGAAGCGGGCTAAGCAAGTATGTAAAGGCAACAACGCACTGTTCCCCTGCAAATTAGCCCGGTCTTAGAACTGCATGATACAATGATACCGATAAGTCACGCTCTTCTTAAACTACTATGCATATAGATATATATACACATATATACATATATTCTGCGCTCGCTTATGTAAGATAATTGCAAAACGTTAAAGAAATGTTTATTCTTTGTACGCTCAAGAAGTGGCGCCACTAGTCGAGAAGGGGGACTTATGGCGGGACTCTAGACTGTACACGCTGTTGTAACTGCGTCTGTGTGATTCAAGTTTATATGAACAATATATTATGTAACAAGTAAGACAGTCGTTGGAATCTTTATTCTAATGTCTCAAGAACACGAGATATATAACATGGCGCTGCAAGGCAGAGGAGATTTGATATAATCTTCGAACCAGCAAGCTTGAGTGAACGGAGACCGGGTGATGGAACTGTGTTACCAGTACCACGTGTAATAAAGGCGGGAAAACGTACTGTATACGTGCATTGCTATTGTTCACACGATGGCAGCTCGAGAAGACGCTCAAGAAAGAATGCAGATGGACATGAGTGCTGATAGTGCTACTGGCGAACAGCCGCATTCAGTGCCATAGCAGAACGACCTACTGCAGATGCTAGCTGCAATTATCACCCAACAGGCACAGCAAACGCAGGCGACAGTCTAGCAGCAGAGCAACCTACCAGATGCTCGTGTTAAGAAGGTAAACTGGTCATTACTGAAAACACTATGTCCAGAAAAGTTAGATATGGACTCCTTTTCTAGCATTGATCTTAGGAGCTGGCAACGATTTTTTCTTGCTTTCGCCAAGGAAGCCGAACTCAAAGAGTTTGATTAGGAAACTCAGCAAATTGCCATCGCGTCCGTCATGAAACCATCTACATTCAACCGTGTAGATGCTCTTCGACTACAGCTCCCTGCAGCAAAGCGACAAGACATTAAAGAAGTTGTGGCTGTTACTTCAAGCCTAATCGAGACAACAAAATATGTGTGGACATCTCGACACCAATTTTATCACTTACATCAAAAGCCTCACTAGTCTATTGTGATATTCCATAGTGAAGTGGTGGAAAAGGTAAAAGAATGTAACTTTGATAAAGGGTTCTGTAATCAATGTGCACAAGCAGCCATTGACGACCACATTCTGTCTAAACTTGTGTTCTGCACCGAAAAGGAAGCTGCAAGACGAGAGATGCTGAGAGATGCTGACCTTTCTGTAGAAAAGGCATGCACAAAAGATTCTGGAAGCAGACGAAAATATCACAGAGACAGAGGCCCAGCTCACATATTCTGCTAGTTCTGGGGTGACCCGAATCTACAGAGAAATGGAAAGGAACCCAAATAAACCGAGGCGGTTCAGAAGCAGAAGAGCTGCACAGTCCAGAGACTGCCCTCGGAATGATAGAGAAAAAGAAACTGAGATGTGTAACCAGTGTGGTTACCCGAAACACCGAGACAGAGCCACTTGCCCAGCAAAAGGGGAGAAATGCAAATCATGTGGTAAATCGAACCTTTTTGCAAAAGTGCATGTGCAGAAACTCTGGCAAGAAACCAGCATCATACCATGACAAGCCAAAGAAGACGTTAATGGGAAGCATCATTTGCTCCATTAGCACTAATGTTGACTTAGTTAAAGTTACCATTCGTGGACAAAATGGCCACAGCCAAGTAAAGGCTCTCATTGACACAGGATCGGATTGGTGTTGCATTGCATAAAGCGAACTTGTGTCGGTGAAAGAAGACCCTCACAACCTATGTCCACCAACTGCAGACATGTAAGCTACGGTAAATGCTAGTGGAGTACGAATGAAGCCAAGTGGATATTTCCAAGCCGACATTGCCTTTGGGTGCAACGTTATCACCCGACGTATTGTTGTCTTCCCTGGACTTAGTGGCACAATCCTATTTAAGGATGCCCCAATCGAGCTAAACATAGTCAGGCTTAATCTAGACCCACCTACTGAGACAACTCGGAAACCTGACAATGTCCAGGTGCCTGAACAGGCTATGATATCCACAGTCAGTAAGTCTAACAAACCACCGATACCAGTAAAGCCGAAGCATCTCCTGAAGGCTAGGTCAGACACATGCCAGGTCCAGAAACCAGAAAGCCAGGTAACTCGACAGGACTTGATAGATGAATTTGCTGATGTCTTTGGTCCCTTAGAAAACCCTGTGAAGGAGAAAAAAGTCAAGATTGTTCTGGAAGAGAAAGCGGTACCGTTCAAAGCCACCAGATCCTATGGTGTGTCATACCCACTGATGCCTAAATTAGAGAAAGAACTAGAACACCTCCAGAAGGCTAGGATCATAACACCTCAGACGAAAGCAACAGACTGGGTGCTTCCTATAGTGGTGGAGCAAAAGAAGAACTCGGACGACATCCGCCTATGTGTAAACTTCAAGCCACTGAATAAGTTATCAAAGCGCGAGGTCTACGAGTCACCATCTGTCCTGGAGACAGTTAAAAACATTCAAGCCAACGAAGCATCTCTGTTCACGAAATCAAATTTGATGCCCAGAAAGGGTACCACCAACTCGAAATTGCTGAGGAATCGAAGGACTTGACTACGTTCATAACGCCCTTTGGACGTTTTAGGTATGAGAGGGCGCCGTTCGGAATAAACAGTATTTTAGAGCACTACAACCGCCGCATGCTGGAATCCCTTCATGGCCTAGACAACATCGTAAGAGTGGCAGATGATTCCCTCGTGTATGGGAAGAATGATGAAGACCACCTTATACATGTCCGAGCGTTCCTGGAGCAATGTCGTGAGAGGAACATTAGACTGAACGAAAAGAAATTTGTATTCAGGAAGCAAGAGATAGAGTTTGCGGGTGTGATCGTGAGTAAAGATGGATTTGCCATTAGCCCTTCGCTGATAGAGTCACTCAGAGAATTTCCTGAGCCTAGAAGCATAACAGACATGTGATCCTTTCATGGTTTAGCCAACCAAATGTCGCCATACGATCCAGAATTGGCAGGCGAACTGGCCCCCTGCGACACCTACTCAAAAAATCGGACAAAAAGTTTGAGATGTCAGAGGATAAAAAACAGGCATTCCGCGAAGTCAAAGAAATGCTAGTACAACCTGGTAGGCTCGCATACTACTTGCCTGGTGAGCCCATCAAGTTATACATCGATGCAGCGTGCAAGTCTGGTTTTGGGTTTGTCCTGAAACAGAAGCAACGAAACCAGGAATGGAAACCAATCATGGTGGGCAGCCGTACACTAACTAAACTCGAGAAGACGTACATGCCAATCGAATTTGAGATGAAAGCACTCTCGTGGGCATTACGAAAGACGTCTAAGTTCCTTGTTGGGTTACCTAGGTTCAAAGTGTACACAGATCACTAACCCCTTGTATCGATGACGAACAATCGACGACTAGACGAAGTCACTATCCCGAGGCTTCGACGTTGCCTAATGCAAGCACATGAATTTGACATGGAAGTCGAATACATCAATGGTAAAACCAACTTGATGGCTGAAGCATTTTCTCGGTATCCGACAAAAGAGCCAGACGAAACAAACCTGGAGGAGGAGCGAGAGACACTCCGTACCGTACGAGCAATCCGCACAGCCTGCATGGAGAAAGCAGATGTTCCTATTCACCTCCAGTTGATCAGAGAAGCCTCTGATCATGATAATGAGTACCAAACACTGGAGGAAACAATACTTAATGGATTTCCTGACCAGAAGCGAGACCTGGATGCCTCGATCAGTGAATACTGGAACCTACGTGAACACCTGTCGATCTCAGATGATGGTTTTATACTGCATGGCGTAAGACTGTTGATCTCTACCAGTCTTAGAAAACAAACACTGGTGGACCTTCATGCAGGTCATAGAGGTATAGAAGCTACAAAGGCTAGGGCAAGTCTCATAGTATATTGGCCCCACATTGATGCAATGATAGAAGAGTTCTTTCAGTCTTGTAACTAGTGTAAGGAGGACCTACCAAGCCAGCCAAAGGAACCGATGATGCACCTACCAATCCCAAAGCGAGCGTTCCAATTCATAAGCGCTGACTTTGCTGATTGGGATGGTCGCACATTTCTAATAGTCACCGACTGGCTATCTGGCTGGTTCATAGTTTGTGAGATGCGCTCAACAGATGCTAATTCCACGATCCACGAGCTAAGACTGATATTCGCTGACACAGCAGTGCCTGAAGTGCTATACACTGATAATGGACCACCATTCCCCTCAAGTGTGTTCCAGGACATCTGTGTGATGTAGGGAGTGACATGGATATCCTCATCCCCGTATTACCCGCAGAGTAATGCGTTCGCAGAAAATGCGGTAAAACAGGCAAAGCACCTACTACGCAGTTGTGTGACGAATGGTAAGGTGGATTTTGAAAAGTGGACTCGTGGTCTGCTATCTATCAGGAATACACCCCACAAGGGTACAGGGATAGCCCCTGCGGTCCATCTATATGGACACCTGGTGAATGAAGTAATTCCAGCACACAAGAGTGCCCTGAGCAAAGACTGGCATAAACAACTAGCCGACTATGATAAGTTGATATCCAGTGAACGCCAGAAAGCTGAGAAATACCGTCCTGGTAAACCCCTACCTGTCCTCAGTGTAGGTGATCCTGTCTTAGTACAGAACAGGTGTAACAGAAGATGGGATAAATACGGTGTGGTGCAAGAGCGTAACCTCAAGAATCGAAAGTATGTTATCCGTCTTTCATCAGGCCTACTGACTGTGAGAAATCGAATTATGCTGAGACGTAGATTCCCGCCAACCACGGTACCAACTGCAGGAACGTCGAAATGACCGCCAATCACTCCAGAGACGAATACTCATAAAGCTACAGAGCCGGAGATCTACGAGAAGGCAGTAACTGCATTGCCACCCATCCAGTCGCCCGTTGAAGTACCATCAACACTCGAAACCCTGACTGACTGTGCAGATGACAATCCTATTGTCATGAATGACAACAGTGACAATATAATGAATGTCACGTCTGAAGACTTTCCTGAACCAGTTCGAAGGTCTGGACGTAACAGGAAACCACCTGTACGATTTAGTGACTACGTGTAAGACCTCCCATAACGGTCGTAATTCAATACTGTATACGAGTATACTGATGTTCGTTTAGTAACATACTGTTCAATGTTGCTATGTTATAGTTATGCATTCTAGTACGATCTTGTAAGGGAGGGAGATGTAAGATAATTGCAAAACGTTAAAGTAATGTTTATTCTTTGTACGCCCAAGAGGTGGCGCCACTAGTCGAGGAGGGGAGACTTAAAAAGGCGCGTTTACACGGACGTTTTTGGCCCGAGCCTAATTAGGCCCGTGCCAGATTTGGCTCGAGCCGAGCGTTCACACGGACGATTTTGGCCCGAGCCTAATTAGGCCCGTGCCAGATTTGGCTCGAGCCGAGCGTTCACACGGACGATTTTGGCCCGAGCCAAATTTTAGCACCAGTTTTCGGTGAGAGGTAGAGCGGTAGAATCGGTTGAGCGGTAGATGCTGCGAGTGTCAAACGTCTAATTCGACGAAATAAAGTCCAAAACAATATAAAAATTCGACAAATTTGATCGGGATGCACGTTTTCAAGATTGATAATTGAACTCGGAACGTAAGTAAACACTCTAAATCGTACACAACGCCATCTCGCGACATTACTGCCAAAGTATCTGTGAGATATTTGTGCAATAAAATTTATTTGAATTTGAATTTGAATTTGACAGACAGTATTTACCTCCCCCTACTTGCGTACGTCGTGAACGCGCCGACTCAATTAGGCCCGAGCCAAATTTGGCCGCCGTGCAAATCTAGCCCATTTGGCTCGAGCCAAATCATGATCGTGTGAACACGGCTTTATGGCGAGACTCTAAACTATGAATTTTGCACAAGGGAGAGATAGTGATCCGCTAGGGGACGGCTTTGATTGGCTAATTTTGTCTCTTATTTATTTTATTGTTTATTATTTTTGGCTAATTTTGTTAGCTCACCTTGACATCGTCAAGATGAGCTGTTGCCATGGGTCGTCGTCCGTCGTACGTCCGTCCGTCCTTCCGTCAACATTTGGCTACGGTCAACGATAACACAGGAACCGTTTGACCCACATGTTTGAAATTGGGTATCGTTGTTACTGCTATGGGAGAGGTTTGAACGTCCTATTTTGGAGCACGCCAGTCGAAGTACTTTCGAGCCACGGCAATTTTTTGGCAAAAATGGAAATTGCCATTAGTCAATTCAGGTTCAACGGATTTTGCTCATTTTTGGTATGTGAATGAATAAGGGCTGGCCCCAAAACGTATTACAGGGGTTTTGATATATAAATTATGCAAATTATGTAGGTTTTGGCAATTATATAGCATATTATATAGACACGCAGATAACAGTCTGTGGTGTCACACTCGTCTGGTTCGTTTTACAAGATTTCATTGATAATATCTTTAATGCAAAATTGGTATTTTCTCTCCACGCCGATAAAACGTCTATATTAGAGTAAAGTTTTACAAAACATGTCGGAACGCAGCATAACCTATTTATTTCGAACGCCATCGCTAAGAAACATCAAAGTGGGTATAGCGCCATCTACTGTCACAAATTGTGAATCATTTTGGTTTATAAATTATTATTGCGATATACAGATGGCAACCGTGTGCTACCGCCTAGAAAAACTCATACGAAGTAAACACTTCCATGCAACCAACCTTTGACAAAAGTTGTGTTATGGGCAAGGAAACACCATTGTCACGTGGTATATAGCAGCTACGTGGAATAAGCGTATCCTCACAATCTTACACGTTACACATCGGGAGCTCCACTACTATGCAGGTCCTAAATCTGAATATTATAAAAACGTTAAATGGCGATCATTTATAGGTGTAACGCCATCACTCGCCCACATCTCAGACTTTCACATAAAAAATTACACATATAATTATCAAGAGTATATAATGGGAGTTCTCCCATATATACTCTTCGTTTCTAGACTGTACGTCGATGGTTGCTCGATTAAAACTGACTACTTCTCACTCACTCATTTGTGTCCTTTTTTGTGGTGAGCTACAGTGTCATTGACACTTTCATTTTATTTTAGAATTAAAGATAGCGTTAGGATTCGGGTTATGGTTAGGGTTAACTGATTTCTATATCCACAACTTATTTCTATATTCACTATCTCTCTCCTGAGACCTACTACTAGACTATACACGCTGTTGTAACTGCGTCTGTGTGATTCAAGTTTATATGAACAATATATTATGTAACAAGTAAGACAGTCGTTGGAATCTTTATTCGAATGTCTCAAGAACACGAGATATATAACAGCTTATAGCTGTAGCTTACTGTCTTCTCGATCGACTCTCATTACACAATTGCCCGACCTGAATTTATTGACAGGTTGTCGTGGACGATTGTGTACATGGTCATCATCACAGTCATCTGTTTCATCATGGAACTGATTGCCAAGTATGCTCGTCTGTTCCCCGGCAGCTCGTTCATTCTGATGTTCATCGCTCTGTTGCTCTACGGAATGTCGATCATCACCTTCTCCTTTATGCTGACTCCATTCCTTCACGTGAGTGCATCTTCTACGAGCTGCCCCTGCCCCACTTTTGTGCAATTAAATCTTTTTGTTGGTGTTTATTGTTTCGAATAATGTCATCAGATTTTGTTTTGTCGTATGAAATCATGTAATTAGGTGAATTTGAATTATTTGTTATGATTACTTGTGTGCCTATTCATGTTTATTGTTCGTTTACATGAGTGTGCTACAGGTAAACAAAAATGTGATAACATGTGACAGGACCTACTTTCTTTTTCTCCTTGGTTAAATATTTGGCTCCCTTTGCCAAGCAAACTTGTGGGGGATTGCGGTACAAAGTACAGTTTACAATCTGCCTAACTTTGAGGAAATCTAATACATCAGTGATTTTTCTGCTCTCGAATTTCACCACGGCATCGACGGCAAGTGCCATAGTGAAATTACTTAACCTGGCTCCTCGAAAGGCTGGCCGATAGCCACACCAATAAACTGCCCTGGCTGCCCTACATGGAAAACCTCCATGCCCTTTTCTATAAATTCCTTGTTGCGCATGTATAACTCTCTCTGTCAGACATAAAAAGGGTTGATAGCAACCCAGTTGCCTCGATTCTCCTTATTTGAAGGGAAAGTTTGGGCTTGATGTCCCTCTAACTTGCCGTGCTGCCCTAAAATCGAGTATTAAGTCCAAGGTAACATTAGCCTTATCATAAAAACAATTGACCTAGCTATCTGGAGCAAATGGTGGGTAGCTCTACACAGTCAGTTATGCCTTAGGGCTGTTCTAAATACGTTGCTCAATTAAATAGGAAATGCCGCAAGGTCGGCAACATGGTGTACCCATGTGAAACCCACTGCAAGGGCTTAAACCTTCTAGCAACAATCTTCAAGGAGGGCGTAGTTGTCTTGCTCAGAAGCATAGAGTAATTGAAATTCTGCCCGTGTTTGTTTCATCGCCGTGGCAGAAAGGAAAGACGGCTGGAGCCTTCGGAAGCTTTGCGACAATCATCTTCTCGATGCTCTACTTTGTTGTGAAGTTTGTTCCCGGCGTGTCAGTCACTGTGCGTTGGCTCCTCTGCCTCCTCTCTCCCGTCGCTCTCACGCTCGCCATCGATCAGGTAACTATGGCAACTTGTACATTGTAACTTGTAAACTTGGTAACCCATCGCTCTTGTCGACTGGAGTCACATTTTTTACGTAGGTTAATAGGTCGTCAAGTGGTTACTACTAATGCACTGCATGTGTGCGTGGGTCCGTGTGTGTGCGCAGGTGTCTTCCCCCACGTGCGTGCGTGTGTGCGTGGGTGCATGCATGTGTAGCGATAAATATCCCATCATCTCATTCTGATACACTGTCATGACAAAACTACATTCTCAAAAATACATTTATACATAGTACATATCAGGCATGAATCAGGCCCGTCGGAAGAAATTTTAAAGTGGTACGGTTTTAGTGGCGGTCTGGGGGTGAAACCCCCAGCGGGGTTCGGAGGGGCAGTCAGGGTGACCAGATTTTATAAATTTGTTTACGGGACAGGAAACGATGCGAGGGAGCGGAGCGATCGAGCGGGGGAGGGTGTGTGAGGGAGGGTATCCCCCTCCCTCGGTAAGAACTTTTTTTGAATTGGGGGTGCAAATCATGCAATTTAGCACACTTTAAAGTGATTTTTTTTATCCTTTCATTGTACTGCAGGAAAGGACAAATTACTCTTCATTAAATAGAAATTGAGGTCAAGCTGCTAACCCTAACCTATAAATAGGAGGTTTCACGGTCAGGTGGCGAGCTTAATATATCACTTTCTTGAGGATATTATTTTTAAGATTTGCGATTGGATGAAAAAGTTTTGTGGCATATATGCTGTTCTTCGGTTTATGTGATAATGCGTTTCATAATAATGGAAAAAAGGCAAAGTCACTTCGATGCTCGTGTTCTTCCATTAAGCTGGTGATAAGCCTACGATCAGCCTATGATCATGACATTTTTCACCCTCCCACCTTCTCTCTTCTTTTCTCTTCTCTTTTCTTTTCCCTCTCGCTCTCTCCTTTCTCTTCTTTTCTTCTCCCTCTCTATCTCTCTTTTTTTTCTTTTCCTTTTTTCTTCTTTTTTTAGGCTGAAAAGTGGTACGGTCAATCCTGTACCAACCGTAGCGGCTCCGACGGGCCTGGCATGAATAACAACAAGTTTTTATTCACTCCTGATCGTACATATAGTTGACTATGGAAATGTTTATTGTACGATACAACGCACATAATAATACTTAAAAATAATAACGAAACTTGGTTGTGTTGGTGAAGCACATAGGCACCTTAAATGTAAACCTTTATCTTTGCTGTTGTTTTTCCTCTATGCCAGGCTGTCCTCCTGGAGACGACATCCGGAGGCGTGAATCTGGACAATGTGAATGAGGGAATATTTCCGTTCTCCAACTGTCTCATCATGATGGCTGTTGATACGCTGATTTACCTGCTGCTGGCTGCTTACTTTGAAAACATCATTCCAGGTGCGTAGGGCGAGAAGCTGTGGGATTTTGATTTTTCAGATGCAATACGTTTGTTTTCATTTAGAAATTTTAGGATACCACGGGAAGTTTTAGGCGCACCAAGATTGTAATAAAGCGAAAGTGATTACAATATAGATCGCGCGACGCCGACGCGCCGCGCAGCGGGGCAACCACGTTACTTGCCGCATTTATATCGAGACTAGATCAGTGGTCAGATAAACCCCTCCCCTTTTCTAGCTGTAGAGCAGCCGCCAAGCTGATATCGTAAATAAAATTAAGATTAGGCGACAATCACTGGTACCGCCAGGTACGTAGATCCGGGTAGGATAAAAATACACCCTCCCCCCTCTCGTTGAAAATGGCGACAGTGGTCAGGATGACCAAGGCTAGACGTATTTCGTAGACTAATTAGCCTACACTGTTAAACGCGTAGTACTATACTGAGATCACGTGGTACCCGAAACATGGCATAAATAGCCAGGTTTTCTAACAGATAATCAGAGAATCACCGAGGATCTCGAGATGTGTGTAAAGTGGTCAGAACAGTCCCAGATAACATGCTGACGTTGGGCCAACGTTGGGCCAACGGCTGTCTTTAGCTTATGCTAACGTTGGGCCAACGTTGGCTGCCAACGTTGATCCAACGTCTTTTTGCTCAGCGTGCCAACGTTGGGCCCAACGTTGGCAGCCAACGTTGGCCCAACGGCAGTCAGCCAACGTTGGCCCAACGTCATATTGCCAACGTTGGCCCAACGTCAGCCAGCAACGTTGATCCAACGTCTTTTGCTCAGCGTGCTAACGTTGGCCAACGTTGGCAGCCAACATTGGCCCAACGGTGGCCCGACATTGGCCCGACGTTGGCCCAACAGCAGTCAGCCAGCGTTGGCCCAACATCATATTGCCAATGCTGGCCCAACGTCAGACAGCCAACGTTGATCCAACGTCTTTTTGCTCAACGTGCCAACGTTGTCCAACGTCATATTGAAAAACGTTGGCCCAACGTCAGACAGCCAACGTTGGCCCAACGGCTTTTTGCTCAGCCCCAATATGACGTTGGGCCAAGTTGGCACAACTTGGCCCAACGTCATATTGCCAACGTGGCCCAACGTCATTTTGCCAACGTTGGCCCAACGGATTTTTGCTCGGCTGGCCAACGTTGGCCCAACGTCTGACAGCTCAGCGTGCCAAGGTTGATGTCCCCCTCAAACACTCCCTCTTTAGTTCTCTCTCTCTCTCACATACACACACACGCGCGCACACCTATCTCTCTCTTTCGCTCTCTCTCTCTCTCTCTCTCTGACACATACACACTCCCTCTCTGGTTCTCTCTCTCACACTCACACACACACACACGCGCGCAGCGCGCGCGCTCTCTCTCTCTCTCTCTCTCTCTCTCTCTCTCTCTGGCACATACACATTCCCTCTCTGGTTCTCTCTCTCTCTCTCTCTCTCTCTCTCTCTCTCTGTCACACACACAACACAAACACGCACACCTCTCTCTATCTCGCTGATACATGCACTCCCTCTTCGGTTCTCTCTCTCGCTTCCTCACACACACACACGCGCGCACACACACACACACGCACACACACGCGCGCGCACGCATCTCGCTCTCTCTCTTTCTCTCACTCACACACACGAGCGCGCACACCTCTCTCTCTCTCTCTCTCTCTCTCTCTCTCTCTCCTGACACATACACACTCCCTCTCTGGTTCTCTCTCTCTCTCTCTCTCTCTTTCCGTCACACACACAACTCAAACGCGCACACCCCTCTCTCTCTCTCACACACACACACACACACACACACACACACACACACACACACACACCTCTCTCTCTCTCTCTCAGACACATACACACTCCCTCTCATGTTCTCTCTCTCACACACACACGCGCGCGCACACACACACCCCCCTCTCTCTCTCTCTCTCTGACACATACACACTCCCTCGGTTCTCTCTCTCTCTCTCTGGTCGACACACACAGAGACAACACGGCCACACCTCTTTCTCTCTGTCATCAACACACATACACACGTACACACACACACACACGCGCGCACACACACTCTCTCTCTCTTCTCTTTCGTGTGCGCGTTCTCTTTCTCTCTCGTCATGTTCCTCTTCGATCTCGCTCTATATATATACCTCCTTTCCCCTTTTCGACCTCCTTCCCCCCTTCTCCAAATTTCCTTCTCCCTCCCATCCATCCTCAACACACTCTCCCCGCTCATTCTTCTCCTGTTCTCGCTCTCTCTCCACTCTCTCTCCTGTCTCTAGTGCTCTCTCTCTTCTCTCTCTCTCTCTCTCTCTCTCTCTCTCTCTCTATCTCTGCGCGCCTCTCTCAGCCAATATGTATATATGTATATAGTTTAAAATTTGTCTTCACTGAGTACCAATTTCCACTACCCAACCATACGCCAAACGTTGCCCATCGCTGCATGTAGCTAACCACTGCCGGACCATGACCATGCCAACTATACGCCAAAACGTGTGGGCCCAACGTTATGCCAGGCCAACATTTGCCAACTAGTCTCATGCCAACCATACTCACAACGGTTGGCGCAACGTCATGCAAGGCGTTGTTTTCGGCTCCTTGCGTTGTACCTCCTGCCGTGGTGACGATTTCTTCACCTCTGTGATGTTTCGTTTGTATGTCACGTATTCTGTGGTGACCTCGATCACCAACGCTGTTTCCCTTTTTCTCCACAACGCATGTTACTGGTCGCGTTTGAAGTTCTGTTGTAAGTTTATCGACTTTACTTCTGTCGACCACAACGCGGTGTCACCCCGTGCTATGTCGCTCTCCTAGGCGTTTCTCTGGGCGTCGGCCGCTAGATTTATTCCTCCTCTCTTTCTCCGCAGTCTCTGTCCTATTTCCCGTCGTTCGCGCCGGAATTGAACGGCAGTTCTGGAAGTTTGCGACCCGAATTGCATCTGCGAAAAACAAGTCGCCTGGCGGTTATTCCCCAGTAACGCTGTGCGGCAGTTGTGCGATATAGTCCAGTTCAATATATTGAAATACCGCCGCGAACCAAATTGCAACAGTAGGCTTTTTATTTGTTGGGAAGTTGTTGATTAGGACCCTCCTAAACTATCATATGCAAAATCCGGCCAAAAATGCGCGGACCACGGGAAACTGGCTAATTAGCATAAAATCCTAAATTGGCCGCCATTTTCAAGTTGAGGCTGTAGTTTGTCCTAGATCAGTACAGCGAGCTAAGAGGCCAAAAAGTGCAGATGAATGTGCTGCACCTTTTTGAACAAGCATGGAAAATTGGCATAAAGCGTAGCTTTCAAGATATGTACAATTCATAGGAGATCGGGGTACCATCTCCATCGGCATGGTATCCTCGGGCCGCCATCTTGCAATTTAACTAAATGGCCACCGTATCAAAATCCCCATTATCTTACAGTTATTCAGCTTAATATTCAACATAGAAACAGATCTTGCGGTGTCTGAACCAACATTACGGGGTCAAAGAAACCCATTACAATCAAAATCATTATTGAGCTCCATGGCCCGCCATCTTGAATTTTAAAAATGGCCGCCATCCGAAATCTATTATCTTTCATAATTTACAGCTAATATTCACCCATACGAACACAAGATTTTGGTGTCTTGAAACGCAACATTTTATCTCGGGGTCAAGAAAACCCATTACAATTCAAAATATTATCGGTTCGCTATGGCCGCCCTCTTGAATTTTAAAATGCGCCGCCATCCAAATCTATTATCTTTCAGTATTTCAGCTAATATTCAACCTAGAATCATGATCTTGGGTCTAAACCAACATTATCGGTGGGTCAAGAAACTCATATACACAGATCAAAACCCTTATCGTTCGTCCGGTGGCGGCCATCTTAGATGTTCAAACTGGCCGCCACTTCAAATTCGTATGATCTTTCATATTCTCAGCTACATATTTAACATAAGAAAACATGATCTTGGTGTCTAAACCAACATTATCGGAGTGTCAACAAACCTATTACGATATCTAAACCATTACGCGGTGCGTTGCGCCGCCATCTTGGATTTCAAAATGCGCCGCCATTCAAAATCCATCTATCTTTTATAGTTCCTAATGTCAGCTAATATTCGACATAGAAACATGATCCTCGGTGTCTGAACCAACCATTATTAGGCGGTTCAAAGGAAACCCATTACAACACAAAATCATTATCAGTCGGTAGCGGGCCATCTTGCTGATTTCAAAATGGGGCCGCCAATTCAAAATCCATTATCTGTCATATTTCAGCTAAATATTCAACATAGAAATCACTTGATCTTGGTGTCATCATCTTGTTGAACATCCATACTTTGATACTTTTAGAACTTTTTCACTTAAAACTTCCTCTTGCCACAGTGGAATCCAAAGGTCACGTTAGTTAAACCCTCCACTAAGCAGACATCAATGCGTTCTCCATCTTCCACGAATTTTGTCAGCGCAGTCTAATTCTATTGAAAACACCTTTGTGCTTGTTTTATGAACAGCTTATCTTATTCTGTGCTTTCTTCGAGGGCAGCTCCTGCTTTCCCAATATCCAAACAGACGGAGGTCAGGTCACATCTCAGAAATTGGCGATGTATGAAAGGTAGAGCACGACAAACCTCATCACCAAACCTTTTTGTATCAAAATGAATGTTCCAATAGAATACTTTGTTGTCGGTTTTTCCTGACCTAAAAATATGAGAAACCTGGAACATTGGATCTGGCATTCGATGACCAAACAGTAATATTAGAATGTTCAGTGCTCCTCTCCAATGACATGTGTAATGGCCAGCTGTGCATGATGGGGTCAATGGCTGTCTTTGCTAATGGAGTAAAGCGGCCACACCCCCGCGTCGGCATCGCTGCCTGGAGGGTTCTGATTCCCATTGCATTGCCATTCTTTCACTGAGAAGTTCAATGAAGTCTCTGTTTATTCTCTGGAATTTGTGAGGAAATGTTCCTTCTTTGATTTCAGTGGCCATGTGGCCAGTTGAATGCTGCACCTTAGGGCCAACAACTCCCTTTGACCGCCTCTGATGAGTTACCTCTTTAGTTGACGGTACCACTGTATCCATCAAAATGACAATATGGATTGTTGAGTGGTTGTTAAGATGAGTCACAGTATTTCACTGTAATCATATCAAATGTTTCACCCTTACCAGGGTAGTCGATAAATCAGAGACGCACATCTCAAGACACTGTGAACTCTGCCGTTCTGCTCGGCTTTGCTGGTTGTTCATTTGATATTATTTTTGCAAATGCATCTGCAAGCTGTGGCTTATTTGGCCCTCTCGTTTCAAACACCTTCCGGTTCAAAGAAGAGCAGGTGCGATGTGCTGACAGCTCATACTTGAGTAACTCAATCAAGACTACAGTCATTGTTGCTTGGCCCTATAATCACCAACTTCTGAAATAGGAAGTTTGAATGAGTCAACTTGAGACCTTCTCTCCATTCGATGACAACACCTTCTGACGTGTTTCCACCTGGTCTTTCTTCCGAAATGAAAAACTGAAATTGCATCCTGTCTTCCATTTGACTAATCTATACTCTTCCCCATTCTTACTGCTTTATGTGGATTGGCAGATCTGTCTCACTTACTCCTATGGCTATTTCCGTAAAGATCCTCGCTATTTCCCAAATGGATCTGTATGCTTGAAAAAACCGTTTTGGGGGGGCCGCCAAAGGGGGGGAATCCCGGCTCAGCATCTTTCTGGTCTCTTAGCTTTTCCGGGCATGTTGTCATGTCTTAATGTTGTCCACTCGTACTGTATTGATTCCTGTTAATTCTCTGCCATCATTTCAATTTATTTCAGATGCAAACAGGCATTGCCCAAGAGCCAGCCGGTTCGCTGATCTATCATGCATGACCTCGCCTCACGTAAAGCACCACCGGTTGTCTTCAATGATCGCATTTTAGCTACGGCTCTATTTACTAGAATCTGCGTGGTAGTACTGCCCCAAGAACGATCAGTCCTGCGGACAACCAATTAGGTCCTGAATCATAATTTGTTTGAATAATCTTGGTTTTGACATGTGTTTGGAGATCCAATCTATCTTGTATGTGAGATATACACAGATTTCGCCATAGTGGCGACGTGTCCAGGTTGCCTGGCCCATAGAATGGAAGCATCTTCGGGAGGCTACTTAGTAGAGCATTGCATGTGTCCTGTGCGAAGGCACTTTTGAGTAATCACAACCGCAGCGAGATCAAAACCATGCTTCATACTATTGGACCCACAATTTGCCTGTTGGACTCTTGCCTTCGATCTTGTGTTTTTCTGCTCCATTTGTCTTATAGCTACGTTGTGTTAGCTCTCATCAGCAGGGTCAAGTGGTTATTTCTCATCAAGAGTTTCTAAGAAGGGTGTCAAACGTCTCAAGAGCTTCTTTAAACGAACGGCCATTAAAATGTCCACGTCAGGATTTTGTTGATCTCTGATTCCATCCAGCTAGGGAAAAAGAGATGCCATATTGCTCTTTGCGAGCCACCACCAGGGCTTAGAGAAGCATCCATCAGAAGCATGGGCCACGTATTAGCTCTGTGCATATGCTTTTCTTGCTTAACACGTGCGTTCAACTGGATGTCCGCATAAACGATTCCAACACATCTGTATACGCCCAGATGATTTTCATCACATGTCGATTGCTGCAAGGAAACTTCAGTGATGGAGTGAAATTCTGCACAAATTGCAGCTCTATCCTCTTGAGGGTCACTTCCTTCATTCTCCCTTTGTTTATTGATCGCGTTCTTTGCCTTTCACCACAGTTGGTGTGTTGATCAAAGGTGATGACAATGCACAGTCCATATCGCCTTAATCTCCTCAGCAACAAAGTGAAGAGTGAAGAGTTAACTCAAATCAGTTAGGTCCATATCTATCAAGGAAATGGCATAGATGGCTTTCCAGTATGAACCCACATCTGTAAACTGCCTGCATCATACCCGACAAACTAGCCGATTTGATCTCACATGGCCCAAGATACTTTGCCAACAAGGTGTCAAGTTCTCTGGCACTCATCAATTGCAACTGATGATTCGCGTACCAATTTTCTATACAGCTAAACTGAAGCATCTGCTGATAGCATTTTCTTCTGTAGCTACTTGACCACAATTTCTTAGCATTAGCAGTAAAGCCACTCTCATGGCAAGTTTATTCTTGGTACAACATGTTTTTGTTCGATTCCTGCGGCCTTGAAGCACAGAATCTATCCCCTTTCCATGGAAGGTACTCGGCGCCCGTCCATAGATCCGTATGTTGTGATCACCATTGTCAGCGATATTAATGAGTGAAGTGTCCAGCAGTCGCGTATAGGCCGTTCCTTGAAGATTCGCCATTGTAATGGGCATCATATCTATGTTATGACGTTATGGTCACGAATTTGAATGGCGGCCATTTTGAAATTCCTAGCATGGCCGCCACCGGACTGATAATGATTTTAATTGTAATGGGTTTCTTGACCCCGATTTAAGGTGGTTTAGACACCAAAGATCTAGTTCTATGGTGAATATTAGCTGAAAATATGAAAGATCTAATGGATTTGAATGCGGCCATTTTGAAAATACAAGATGGCGGCCACTCGACCCCGATAATGATTTTGATTGTAAATGCCGTTTTCTTGACCCCGATAATGGTTGGTGTAGACACCAAGATCATAGTATCTATGTTGAATATTAGCTGAAACTATGAAAGATACTTGGATTTGAAATGGCGGCCATTTTAAAATACAAGATGGCGGGGCCACGACCGCATAATGATTTTTGATTGTAATGGGTTTTCCTTGACCCCGATAGTGTTGTTTAGAACACCAAGATCTAATGTTTTTAGGTTGAATATTTAGCTGAAATATGAGAAGATAAATAGATTTGGGATGGCGGCCAATTTTTGAAATCCAAGAATGGCGCACCGACGATAATTGATTTCGGATTGCAATGGGTTGTCTTTGATCCCGATAATGGTTGGTTTAGACACCAAGATCTTTGTTTCTATGTTGAATATTAGGTCTGAAATATGAAAGATAATAGATTTGAATGGCCGGCCATTTTGAATATCTAAGATGGCCGCCCACCGACCGATAAGGGTTTTGATTGTAATGGGTTTTCTTGCACCCGATAATGTTGGTTTAGGAACACCAAGATCATGCTGCTATGATTGAATATTAGGCTGAAATATAAAGTAATAATGTCGGATGTTTTCGAATGGTGGCCATTTTTAAATTCAGATGGCGCCCAGATACCATGGCCGGATGGCAGATGCGGTACCGATCTCCTCTGAATGTACAATCTAAACTTACCGTCATATCGCAATTTTCATGCTGTTTTTGTCAAAAAAGCTTGCCACAACATTCATCTTGGATTTTTTGGCTCTTAGCTCCTGTAACTATCTAAGGACAAACTAGCCTCAAACTTGAAAAATGGCGGCCATTGTTGGATTTATGCTACATTAGGCCAGTTTCCCTGTTGGTCGATTTTGGGCGATTTTGCATATTGAAGTTTAGGTAGGCGTCTAAATCAACACTTCCAACAATAAAAACCTAACTGCTTGCAATTTTGTTCCAGGATACGCCAATAATTTTCATATATTTGACTGACTAATAAGATCGCGAGGTATCGTCATAACTCCGTTTCGCCAGTTTTTGCCTTCACGCCGTGCGCAGATCTTCATGCTTTTTCAACATGGAGCCGGTTTGGGCGTTCCACTTCACGGCATTCGGCCTGTGCTGGCCCCCAACATGGCGTGACCTTCGGATAGGCATCTTGTTGTTCATCTCGACAAGAATTCACGAATGTCTCGTGCTCCTCTAAACTGGTGGTCCGTTGTCGCTGGTGTGAAGCGTGAACGCGTAAGTCCGTGACTTGCAAACATCTTACTTAACCAGCCTCGATCATGCGCTTCGCGGTCACTGATATCGCTGATCTCCGCTTCAATCAGCTATCTTGGAAGTAGTAATCTACGAACGACAAAATACAATATTCTCCTGTCGGGCATCCGCGTCCTAGTAGGTCGATGGCGCTAAGTCTTGCACTATCCCGCGGTGCAGTTCGGTTGCGCAATACTGGTCCGTCGGCGTGCGCGTCTAGCTACTAGCTGACTCGCTTGACAGGCTCGCGACAAATTTCTCTACATCTCTTGTCCAGACCTGGCCACCACACTTTTGTGCGGAGCGGCAGTTTTGTGCCGCGACATCCCCACATGACCTTCATGAGCAATGGCAGTTACCTTTGGCACGCAAACTCTACCGGGATTACCATTTCTGGTCTCGCATCACGATGTTTGACCAATGGTGCACAGTTCCTTCACCACACAGGTAAATATTGGCACAGTGCGGCGTTCCCACTGCGCCCGTCTCGATGGCATTTCGAACGTGTGTCAGTTCGATTGTTCTTGGCTGCTACCTCCTCGCACTTCTCGGTGGTCATGCCTGGGAAGTTGCTTCATTGCCGACGAATCTTACATATTCTTCCGGCCTCTTTCACAGCCTGTTTGCGTCGGGTGCTCATCTGTTTTCAACAGGACCGCGAAAGCGGGCTCCGCTATCATCTTAGTTCCGGCCACTGTGTACACTGCGAACTCATACGCGTTGTAGACGGAGGACCCATCTCTCGATCGAGCACTATGCGCGTTTTGACTTTGGCGAGTAGATTACCTCTAACGGCTTGTGGGTCGTCAGCCAACGTCGAATTTCAACCATACACGTATGAATCGAATTTCTCGCACTCCATACAAGCTGGCAGCAGCTTCTCGCTCTGTCTCGCTGAATAGGTCTCTCCACTGCACTCGAACTACGCGTTGCGTATGCAATGACAATTGTCTTTGCATGTACGTCGAAGCTGCCCAGAGGTCTCGGCATTGCTCAATGTTTGTGTCTGTTCAGAGCTATGAATGTACTGTCTCTGTTCCTCGCCCAAACCCACAAATGCGTTTCGCCTACTTCCGAGTCAGTCTACGCAGTGGCTTCGGCAGCTGTCGCCGAAGTTAGGTATATACCTGGCGCTGTAGTTCCACGAGACCGAGAAAGCCTTCTTAGTTCGCCTATGCATTCGCCTGTTCTCGTGCTTCCGCGACCGCTTTTACCTTTCTCCCGGGATCAGGATTTACTCCCTTTCTGACAGCTATTGTGTCCATCAAATACCAACTCTAGATTTGCAAACAACTCGCATTTCTGCCAATGCACGTCAGCCAGCCGCATTTCTAAGTCTCTCGAGTAACTTGGTTACACTATCATAGTGTTCCTCTACAGTTCTGTGCGTCGCACGCAATATTATCGGGCGCGACTTTTATTCGCCCGACACCGGGGATTCCCTGCACCACCTTGCGGATCTTCGTTCTGGAATATTATCGGATGCCACGTTAATTCCGAACATTAAACGCTTGTACCTGTATAGGACCTACGCTGCGTCCAAAATGTTCGTAAGGCTTCCGTGAGTCAGGCGTGCAGTTCTAACTGATGATATATCCCACGTCAGATCGAACTTCGAGAATACCCTTACTTTTGTTCATATCGTTGTAGCCAGCTTTTCAGTAGTGCGGTATTCGGGTGCGTTCACGCATTACTGCCTGGTTGACGCGTCTCATGTCACGCAAATTCTTATGTCGTCGTTCGCTTTCGCGGCACTATTACCGTAGGAGTGACCCACTCTGTCGCGTTCCTCACTGGCTCTATTATGTCCGTCCTCTACACGTGCCTCTATTTTTCTTCTCTACCTTTTCCTCAGTCCAATGTGTGTTCGGCGTACAGCGCTGAGCAACCGGTTTAACCGAAGGATCAGTGTTTAACTCTACCTGGTGACTTAGAGTTTGCCCACACCCTCGTTAATGCATCCCATTAAACTTCCGTTCTTCAAAGTTTGTTTCGCCTTCAATCGCCGCGGAGTTAGCGAACTCCGAGTGTGGTGATATCTGAGACACCAACGAGGTTATATATCTTCCATGTATCTTCAGGACCTGCTAGCTCGTGCGCCTGTTTAGACCTAATAAGGAATACCCTTGGCGTCGATCACAACAAAGACCGCTCTTCGTCACTTTTTGCTGTCTCCTATTGAAACTTCAGATTTAAATGTTCGATCGTTTCAATGGCTCTGTGCACCCATATTGCAAAAGTGATTTCGGCGGGTGTGCGCCAGTACTGGCAGAACACAATATGACGCCATGACTTTTCAAATCTGTCCACGTTTCTCCTTGTCTATTGACCGGTTGACACTGGCTCCCGACAGTCTTCACCAACATGTGCAATGGCACGCCACGCCACATTGTACTTTCACTCGCCCCGTGTTTGATTGTCACCGTATTTTAAATGGTACCTAGCCTTTGTTTGGTCGCCGGTGTTCTCACTCTTGCTGCACTCCCATCAGTATGCACGGCATTCACACTGCTTAGATTTGCAAACTTTGAAGAAAGTGGTCCATTTTTTGGCAACTTGTCACTTCTTGCCGTTTGCGCCGGGCCGCACTGGGGTCACTGCCATGAATGTCTCCTTCAGTACCGCATCTGTAGCGCGTTACCTGTTGCTTGTTTACGGGCACTCCCTTGCTGTTACGGCACTAGCCACTACTGCACTTACCTGACTTGCGCACCCGAAGCTCACTTGTGTTCACACTGTCTCTCCCCTGTTGCACCAGCCACTGTGGTGTTGGGCGCCCATCTACCCCTCTCTATTCTTCTCACACTGGGCAGGCGAAAGATCAGGTGCACGGCCAGAGTCAGTTCTTCCCCTTCCTCTTCAGGAGCCTACGCTCTTAGTGTACGGTGATGTTACATCGCCACAAGCAGGGCCATCACGATATGTGGTTTTCTGTGTCGCGCTCCCGTCAGTTAGCAGTCATTGAAGTTTGCGCAGGTCTAGTAGAAAATTGGCTGGAATGTCTCGCCCTTGATTGGCTCTGCCAGTGTTAAACAATTTGTCGTGCGTTACGGCACGTTCACCTGCGGCACGGAAATACCTGTTCATGTGCTGTTACACATGGGGGTGATAGTCGCTTCACCTCCCCCCTTCTGCGTGTAAGAGTGGCGAAAATGTCGTTGCACCTCAGTGGGCCAGTTAAGTGTAACAACGCAAGGTGCTCTCCTTCTCTGAGCGTAATGGTCTCGGTGCGCGGATATGCTGCTGCATTCCTTCCATCAAGTCTTCAACTATTAGGTCCTTTCCCATCAGCAAGACAATCAATGCCCTCAGCATCGTGCACCAGCCGGTGTGCCTACTGTAGCCGGGGTCCGCGTGTAGCATTCAAACGGCTGAATGCCTCTCTTACCACCGAATTCGTCTCCCATAGTTTCGAAACGAGCGTGGGTGCGTCGTTCACCTCGTCGCCAATGTAATAACTGCTGATGATTATGGATTTAACCACTTAGGCCAATAATGTACACGACAGATTATGTTTGTTAACCTCGCTGGTCAGCCATTTATTCCAAGAGAACCTTCCCACAATGCAACTGTTTGAACATAACAATTAGAGCAATCATTGTGTGATAGCAGAATACTACAATAGATACAAACATTTCTTCCCCATTTCTTGTTGGCATGGACCAGCGAATAAAATGCACTGGGACGGCGGGCGAATTTGCCCTCATTAGGTTCGAAATCGCCCCTGAAATATTGATGATGATCGAGGGTAATTTTATCATGCGTATTATGAGAGTAAAATTTCCGACTGTTCCAGTGGAAACTCGAGAACCATAAGGCAAATTGGGAAGGCAATAATTACATAAATTTTACGATTAAAAAGTATAGCCATCGAAATGTCAAAAGTAGCCCCCGAGAATTTTGGCCACTTAGAAAAAAGAGCCCTCGAAAAAAAACTGCACTCTTTTTTCTCTAGGCGAGTATGGACAGAGGCTGCATCCATTGTTCTGCCTGAAGCGATCGTACTGGTTCCCATCCGTGAGGCCAGGAGAGACTAGCAGCCTGCTGAGAGATGTCCCCGCCGTGGACTACACCGACGCGGCCAACTTTGACAGAGACATCGAGCCAATCTCTGATGAACTAAAAGATAAGGCGGCAATCCGGATCGTGAATGTCAGCAAGAGTTTCAAAGGTTCGATAAATCTGTTTGGCTGATATCGGTCTCGTTAGTCATGCACTAAGTTATGCTACTAGTACTATATTATGTAGTGTGTTAGGGTATTACATTATTAGCTTATATTATTAGGTTATATTAGCTGGGTTCATGATGCAAGTCTTGATTGTGGTGAGCTCACGTTGTTGGCAAAATGACACTCTTAGATGAATAATCAGGTGCACCAAGGGTTAATATACCACTGGACCTGTTCTCACAAATTTCGATGGCATTTCTGGTAATTATATCGTCTTGCTGTAGCACATTGCAGTTGTCATTGTTAGCATGTTGTGCCGCAATGTTAAAACATGCTTAAACACTCTGGGCACTGTGTGAAAATATATACATTAGTTGTAGTGATTCCCGAAAGAGGGCGAATGTAAAAATTTAGTCATTCTAATTACAACATGGTTGTTCCGTGTTGTGAAATTCACCTAATCGGGCACCTAAAGAAAGGTTCGTGCATTTGTGAAATTGTCTACCTCTACGGTTTACTCGTAATTTCTTACACGGTCCTGATGCACTGCCATACGTCCCGATGCAGCTCAAAACAAGGAGGTGACGAGGGCAGTCGATGGTCTCTCCCTCGACCTCTATGAAGGTCAGATCACAGCCCTACTTGGACACAATGGAGCTGGCAAGACCACTCTCATTAATCTTCTGACAGGACAGATGTGTCCCAGCACAGGTATGGCCAAATGTGCACATGCACTCGCGGAACATATGGTCGTGTGTGTAAATACTGACCATAGATATGGTTGTGTGTATAAATACTGACTGTAGGTATGATTGTGTGTGTAAATACTGACAGTAGCCAGTGTAGGTATGGTTGTGCATATAAATACTGACTGTAGGTATGGTCGTGTGTGTAAATACTGACTGTAACCTGTAGGTATGGTTGTGTGTGTAAATATACTGACTGTAGGTATGGAATTGTGTGTGTACTGACTGTAGGTACGGTCGTGTGTGTAAATACTGATCGTAGGTATGGTTGTGTGTGTAAATACTGACTGTAGGTATGGTTGTGTGTATAAATACTGATCGTAGGTATGGTTGTGTGTGTAAATACTGATTATAGGTATGGTTGTGTGTATAAATACTGATAGTAGGTATGGTTGTGTGTGTAAATACGTGTGTGTAAATGCTGACTGTATAGGTATATGGTTGTGTGTGTAAATACTGACTGTAGGTATGGTTGTACGTGTGTGAAAATACTGACTGTAGGTATGGTTGTGTGTGTAAATACTGACTGTAGGTATGGTTGTACGTGTGTGAAAATACTGACTTAGGTATGGTTAGTGTTTTGAAGTCTGTTGTAAGTTTATCGACTTTCTTCTGTCGGACCAACACGGTGTCAACCCGGGTGCTATGTCGCTCTCCCTAGCGTTTCCTTGCTGCGTCGGCGTAGATTTTCCTCCAATCTTCTTCTCCCAGTCTGCTGTCCCTTCATTTCCCCGTCGTTCGGCACGAATTGACGGAGAGTTCTGGAAGTTTCGACCGAATTGCTCTGCCGAAAAACAAGTGTCGCCTGGCGGTTTTCCAGTAACGCTGTGGCGGAGTCGTGCGATAAGATCGGAGGTATGTCACTAACTCCGTTCGCCAGTTTTTGTCCTCAGCCTGTGGCGATCTTCATGCTTTTCAACCATGGAGCGGTTTTGGCGTTCCACTTCACATTCGGCCTGTGCCACAATGGCGTGACCTTTCGATGGATTATGTTGTTCTCTGACAAGAATTCACCGAATGTCTCCTTTGCTCTAAACTGTGGTCCATTGGCGACTGGTGATACTGAACGGTAGTCCGTGACTTGCAAACATCTTACTTAACAGCTCGATCATGCGCTTCGCGGTCACTGATGTCGTGATCTCCGCTTCATAGTATCTGGAGTAGTAATCTACGACGACAAATACATATTCTCTGTCGGCGCCTCGTCCTAGTAGTGTCGGATGGCTAAGTCTTGCCACTTCTCCGGGTGCAAGTTCGGTTGGCAATACTGGTTCCGGTGGTGTCGGTCTAGCTACTAGCTGACATCCGCTGCAGGCTCGGACAAATTTCTCTACATCCTTGTCGAGACCTGGCCACCACACTTTTGTGCGGAGCCGGAGTTTTTGTGCCGGACATCCCCACATGACCTTCCTGAGCAATGGCAGTAACTTTTGAACGCAACTCTACCGGGATTACCATTTTGGTCCCTCGCATCACGATTTGACCAATGAGTGCACAGTTCTCACACCACAGGTAAATATTTGGCACAGTGCGGGTTCCCACTCGCCCGTCTCGATGCATTTTCGAACGTGTGTCAGTCGATGTCTTGGTGTTGAGCACTCCTCGACTTCTCGTGTGGTCATGGCCCTGGAGTTGCTTCAGTTGCGACGAATCGTTACATATTCTTCCGCTCTTTCCACAGGTTTGCGTCGGGGTGCCTCAATCTGTTTTCAACAGACGCGAAAGCGGGTCCGCTATCATCTTAGTTCTCGGCCACGTGTACAACTCGGAACTCATACGGTTTGTAGACGGAGACCCATCTCTCGATCCGAGCACATTGGTTTGACTTTGGCGAGTAGATTACCTCTAACGGCTTGTGGTCCGTCACCAAGTCGAATTTCAACCATACACATATGAATGGAATTTCCGCATGCCCATTACAAGGGCCAGAGCTTCTCGCTCTGTCTGTTGAATAGCGTCTCTCCACTTGCCACTCAGACTACGGCTTGCCGTATGCAATGACAATTGTCTTTGCATGTACGTTCGAAGTACGCCAGGAGTCTCGGCATTGCCTCAGTGTGTTTTCAGAGCTTGGAATGACTGTTCATCTGTTCCTCGCCAAACACAAATGGTTCGCCATTCGAGTCAGTCTACGCAGTGGTTCGGCAGCTGTCGCGCGAAGTTAGGTATATATACCTGGCCGCTGTTGGTTCACGGACCGAGAAAGCTTCTTAGTTCGCTTATTGTTCGCGGTTTCTCGTGCTTCCGCGACCGCTTTTACTTTCTCCCGTTGTCGGATTTACTCCCTTGTCTGACAGTTTGTCCATCAAATACCAACTCTGATTTGAACAAACTCGCATTTCTGCCAATTTCACCGGTCAGGCCTGCATTTTCTAAGTCTCTCGAGCTAACTTGCTACACTACATAGTGTTCCTCTACAGTTTCTGTGTGCACGATAATATCGTCTGACTTATTCGCGACACCGGGGGATTCCCTGCACCACCTTGCGGATCTCGTTCTGGAATATTTCGGATGCCACGTTAATTCCGAACATTAAACGCTTGGTACCTGTATTAGGCCTACGTGCGTCACCAATGTCGTAAGGTTCCGTGAGTCAGAGCGTGCATCAGTTCTAACTGATGATATCCCCACTTCAGATCGAACTTCGAGGAATACCTTACTTTTGTTCATATCTTGTAGCAGCCTCTTTCAGTAGTTGGTATCGGCGGGACGTTCACGCATGTACTGCCTGGTTGACCGCGTCTCATGTCCACGCAAATTCTTATGTCGTGTCGTCTCGCTTTCGGCACTATTAGAGATAGGGGACTGACCCACTCTGTCGGTTCCTCGATGGCTCTATTATGTCGCGCTCTACGAGTTCCTCTATTTTCTTCTCTACCTTTTCCCTCAGTCCGAATTGTGTTTCGGCCGTACAGGCTGAGCAAGCCGTTTAACGAAGGTCAGTTTTTAACTCTACCTGGTGACCTTTGATGTTTGCCCACACCCTTAATGCATCCTTAAACTCAGTCTCAAAGTTTCGCCTTCATATCCGGCATTAGCGAACTCCGAGTGTTGGTGATAATCTGAGACACCAACCGAGTTTATATCTCCATGTATCTTCAGGACCTTGTAGCTTCGTCGCCGTTTTCAGACCTAATAAGAGGAATACCCTTTGGCGTCGATCACAACAAAGACCGCCTTCGCACTTTTGTTCCTACTATGAAACTTCAGATTTAAAATGTTCCGATCTTTTCAATGGCTCTTTGCACCCATATGCAAAAAGTGATTTGGCCGGTGTGGCAGTACTAGAGACACAAATGACGCCATGGACTTTTCAAATCTCTGTCCACGTTTCTTTGTCTATGACGTTGACACTGGCTCGAGTCTACCAACATGTGCAATGGCACGCCACCCACATGTACTTTCCACTCGCCCGTGTTTGTGTCACCTATTTTAAATGCGTACCTAGCCTTTGTTTGGTCGCCGGTGTTCTCACTCTGCTCACTCACATCAGTATGCACGGCATTCACATGCTTAGATTTGCAAACTTTTGAAAAGTGGGTCCATTTTTTGGCACTTGTTTACACTTCGTTCGCTTTGGCCGGGCACTTGGGTGCTCACTGCCATAATGTCCTTCAGCTACCGCAATCTGTAGCGCTTACCCTTTGCTTGTTTACGGCACTCCTTGCTGTTACGGCATACTAGCACTACTGCACTTACTGGACTTGCACCCGAAGCTCACTTTGTTCACACTGTCTCCCCCTGTTGCACCAGCACTGTGTGTGGGCTCCATCTGACTCTCTATCTTCTCACACTGGGCAGCTAAAATCAGTGCACGGGCCAGAGTCAGTTCGTCCCCTTCCTCCAGGAGCCTACGCTTTATGTGTACGCGGGTATGTACATCGCCACAGCAGGGCATCACGAATGGTGTTTTCTGTGTCCGCTCCGTAGTTGCAGTCAATTGAAACGTTTGCCAGTCTAGTAGAAAATTGCTGGAATGTCTCGCCTTGATTGGGCCTCTGCAGTGTTAAACAATTGTTCGTGCGTACGGCACGTTCACCTGGCGGCACGAAATACCTGTTCAGTGCTGTTACACATGGGGTGTAGTCGTTCACCTCCCCCGTGTCTGTAGAGTGGCCGAAAATGTCTTGCACCTCGGGGCCAGCTAAGTGGTAACAACAGTGCCTCTCCTTCTCTGACGCGTAATGGTCTGTGCGGCATATGTGGTGCATCTCCTTCCATCAAGCTTCAACTATTAGTCCTTTCCCATCAGAAGAAACCGAATGCCCTTAGCCATCGTGACCACCGTGTGCCTACTGTACCGGCGGTCCCGCCTCTCTCTCACACACACACGCGCGCGCACACACACACCCCCTCTCTCTCTCTCTCTCTCACACACACACGCGCGCGCACACACACCCCCCCTCTCTCTCTCTCTCTCTGACACATACACACTCCCTCGGGTTCTCTCTCTCTCTCTGTCACACACACAACACAAACACGCACACCTCTTTCTCTCTGTCACACACACATACACACGTACACACACACACACACGCGCGCACACACACTCTCTCTCTCTCTCTTTCGTGTGCGCGTTCTCTTTCTCTCTGTCATGTTCCCTCTCGATCTCGCTCTATATATACCTCCTTTCCCTTTTCGACCTCCTTCCCCTTCTCCAAATTTCCTCTCTCCCTCCCATCCATCCTCAACCACCTCTCCCCGCTCATTCTTCTCCTGTTCTCTCTCTCTCACTCTCTCTCTGTCTCTAGTGCTCTCTCTCTTTCTCTCTCTCTCTCTCTCTCTCTCTCTCTCTCTCTATCTTGCGCGCTCTCTCTCAGCCAATATGTATATATGTATATAGTTTTAAAATTTGTCTTCACTGAGTACCATTTGCAACTACCAACCATACGCCAACGTTGGCCCATCGTCATGTAGCTAACCACTTGCCGACCATGACCATGCCAACTATACGCCAACGTTGGCCCAACGTTATGCAGCCAACAATTTGCAACTAGTCTCATGCCAACCATACTCCAACGTTGGCCCAACGTCATGCAAGGCGTTGCCTTCATCCGGTGTGACGAATTTCTTCACCTCTGTGATGTTTCGTTTGTATGTCACGTTTTGTGGTGACCCGATCACAACGCTGTTTCCCTTTTTCTCCACAACGCTGTACTGGTCGGGTTTAGAGCCTTGGAATGACTGTCTCTGTTCCTCGCCAAACACAAATGGTTCGCACATTCCGAGTCAGTCTACGCAGTGGTTCGGCCAGCTGTCGCGAAGTTAGGTATATACCTGGCGCCTGTAGTTCACGGAGACCGAGAAAGCTTCTTAGTTCGGCTTATGTTCGCCGGTTCTCGTGCTCCCGCGACCGCTTTTACTTTTCTCCCGTGTCGGGATTTACTCCCTTGTCTGACAGTTGTGTCCATCAAATACCACTCTAATTTGAACAACTCGCATTTCTGCAATTCACCGTCAGGCCTGCATTTCTAAGTCTCTCGAGTAACTTGCGTACAACTATCATAGTGTTCCTCTACAGTTTCTGTGTGCCGATAATATCGTCTGACTTATTCGCGACACGCGGGATTCCCTGCACCACCTTGCGGATCTCGTTTTGGAATATTTCGGATGCCACGTTAATTTCCGAACATTAAACGCTTGTACCTGTATAGGCCTACGTGCGTCACAAATGTCGTAAGGTTCCGTGAGTCAGGGTGCAGTTTCTAACTGATGATATCCCACTTCAGATCGAACTTCGAATACCTTACTTTTGTTTCATATCTTGTAGCAGACTCTTCAGTAGTGGGTATCGGGTGACGTTCACGCATTACTGCCTGGTTGACGCGTCTCATGTCCACGCAAATTCTTTATGTCGTCTGTTCGCTTTCGCGCACTATTACCGTAGGACTGACCCACTCTGTCCGGTCCTCGACTGGCTCTATTATGTCCGCCTCTACGAGTTCCTCTATTTTCTTCTCTACCTTTTCCTCAGGCGAATGGTGTTCGGCGTACAGGCCTGAGCCAACCCGTTTAACCGAAGGATCAGTTTTTAACTCTACCTGGTGACCTTTTAGTTTGCCCACACCCTCTAATGCATCCTTAAACCAGTCTCAAGTTTCGCCTTCATCTCCGGGATTAGCGAACTGCGAGTGTTGGATATATCTGTAGAGACCAACCGAGTTTATATCTCCATGTATCTTCAGGACTGTAGCTTCGTCGCCGTTTTCAGACCTAATAAGGGAATACCCTTGGCGTCGATCACAACAAAGACCGCTTCGCACTTTTTGTTCTCTATTGAAACTTCAGATTTAAATGGGCGATCGTTTTCAATGGCTCTTTGCACCATATGCAAAAAGTGATTTGGCGGTGTGGCAGTACTTGAGACACAAATGACGCCATGACTTTTCACAATCTGTCCACGTTTCTTTGTCTATGACGTTGACACTGGCTCCGAGGTCTACCAACATGTGCAATGGCACGCCACCACATGTACTTTCACTCGCCCCGTGTTTGTGTCACCTATTTTAAATGCGTACCTAGCACCTTTGTTTGGTCGCCGCTGTTCTCACCTGCTTCACTCACATCAGTATGCCACGCATTCACATGCTTAGATTTGCAAACTTTTGAAAAAGTGGTCCATTTTTTGCACTTGTTACACTCTTGCCTTTGGCCGGGCACTTGGGGTCACTGCCATAATGTCCTTCAGTACCGCATCTGTAGCACTTACCCTTTGCTTGTTTACGGGGCACTCCCTTGCTGTTACGGCTACTAGCACTACTGCACTTACTGGACTTGCACCCACGAGCTCACTTTGTTCACACTGTCTCCCCCTGTTGCACCAGCACTGTGTGTTGCCCCATCTGACTCTCTATCTTCTCACACTGGGCAGCTAAAATCAGTGCACGGCCAGAGTCAGTTCTTCCCCTTCCTCCAGGAGCCTACGCTTTATGTACGGTGATGTACATCGCCACAGCCAGGCATCACGAATGTGGTTTTCTGTGTCCGCTCCCGTAGTTGCCAGTCAATTAAAGTTTGCGCAGTCTTAGTAGAAATTGCTGGAATGTCTCGCCTTGATTGTGGGGCTCTGCAGTGTTAAACAATTGTCGTGCGCTACGGCACGTTCACCTGCGGCACGAAATACCTGTCAGTGCTGTTACACATGGGGTGTAGTCGTTCACCTCCCCCGTGTCTGTAGAGTGGCGAAAATGTCTTGCACCTGCGGGCCAGCTAAGTGTAACAACAGTGCCTCTCCTCTCTGACGCGTATAGGTCTGGTGCGCGGATATGTGGTGCATCTCTTCCATCAGTCTTCAACTATTAGCTCTTTCCCATCAGCAAGAAATCCGATGTCCCTCAGCCATCGTGACCAGCCGTGCGTGCCTACTGTAGCCGGGTCCGTGTAGCATTCAAACGGCTGAATGCCTCTCTTACCACCGAATATCGTCTCCCATAGCTTTCGAAACGAGCGTGGGTGCGTCTGTTCACCTCGTCGCCAAATGTTAATAACTGCTGTGATTATGGATTTAACCACTTTAGGCCCAATAATGTGTACACGACAGATTATGTTTGTTAACCTCGCTGGTCAGCCATTTATGTTCCAAGAGAACCTTCCCACAATGCAACTGTTTGAAACATAACAATTAGAGCAATCATTGTGTGATAGCAGAATTACTACAGATAGATACAAACATTTCTTCCCATTTCTTGTTGGCATGGACCAGCGAATAAAATGCACTGGGACGGCGGGCGAATTTGCCCTCATTTAGGTTCGAAATCGCCCCTGAAATATTGATGATGATCGAGAGTAATTTTATCATGCGTATTATGAGAGTAAAATTTCCGACTGTTCAGTGAAATCTCGAGAACCATAAGGCAAATTGGGAAGGCAATAATTACAATAAATTTTACGGTATAAAAAGTATAGCCATCGAAATGTCAAAAGTAGCCCCGAGAATTTTGGCCACTTAGAAAAAGAGCCCTCGAAAAAAAACTGCACTCTTTTTTCTCTAGGCGAGTATGGACAGAGCGCTGCATCCATTGTTCTGCCTGAAGCGATCGTACTGGTTCCCATCCGTGAGGCCAGGAGAGACTAGCAGCCTGCTGAGAGAGGTCCCCGCCGTGCGACTACACCGACGCGGCCAACTTTGACAGAGACATCGATGCGCAATCTCTGATGAACTAAAAGATAAGGCGGCAATCCGGATCGTGCAATGTCAGCAAGAGTTTCAAAGGTTCGATAAATCTGTTTTGGCTGATATCGGTCTCGTTTAGTCATGCACTAAGTTATGCTACTAGTACTATTTATGTAGTGTGTTAGGGTATTACATTATTAGCTTATTTTATTAGGTTATATTAGCTGGCTTCATGATGCAAGTCTTGATTGTGGTGAGCTCACGTTGTGGGCAAAATGACACTCTTAGATGAATAATCAGGTGCACCAAGGGTTAATATACCACTGGAACCTGTTCTCACAAATTTCGATGCATTTCTGGTAACTATATCGTCTTGCTGTGCACATTGCAGTTGTCATTGTTAGCATGTTGTGCCCGCATGTTAAAACATGTTAACACTCTGGGCACTGTGGGAAAATATATTACATTAGTTGTAGTGATTCCCGAAGAGGGCGAATGTAAAAATTTAGTCATTCTAATTACAACAGGTTGTTCCGTGTTGTGAATTTACCTAATCGGCACCTAAAAGAAGGTTCGTGCATTTGTGAAATTGTCTACCTCTACGGTTTACTCGTAATTTCTAACACGGTCCTGATTGCACTGCCATACGTCCGATGCGCTCAAAACAAGGACGGTGACGAGGCGCAGCTCGATGGTCTCTCCCTCGACCTTCTATGAAGGTCAGATCACAGCCCTACTTGGACACAATGGAGCTGGCAAGACCACTCTCATTAATCTTCTGACAAGACAGATGTGTCCCAGCACAGGTATGGCCAAATGTGCACATGCACTCGCGGAACATATGGTCGTGTGTGTAAATACTGACCATAAGATATGGTTGTGTGTATAATAACTGACTGTAGGTATGATGTGTGTTGTAAATACTGACAGTAGCCAGTGTAGGTATGGTTGTGCATATAAATTACGACTGTAGGTATGGTCGTTGTGTGTAAATACTGACTGTAACCTGTAGGTATGGTTGTGTGTGTAAATATATGACTGTAGTATGGAATTGATGCTGTGTACTGACTTGTTAGGTACGGTGCGTGTGTGTAAATACTGATCGTAGTTGGTTGTGGTTGTAAATACTGACTGTAGGTATGGTTGTGTGTATAAATTACTGATCGTAGGGATTGGTTGCTGGTGTGTAAATACTGATTATAGGTATGGTTGTGTGTATAATTACTGAATAGTAGTATGGTTGTGTGTTGTAAATACGTGTGTGTAAATGCTGACTGTATAGGTATATGGTTGTGTGTGTAAATACTGACTGTAGGTATGGTTGTACGTGTGTGAAATACTGACTGTAGTATGGTTGTGTGTGTAAATACTGACTGTAGGTATGGTTGTGTGTGTAAATACTGACTGTAGGTATGGTCGTGTGTGTAAATACTGATCGTAGGTATGGTCGTGTGTGTAAATACTGACTGTAGGTATGGTTGTACGTGTGTGTAAATACTGAATGTAGGTATGGTTGTATGTGTAAATACTGTCTGTAGGTATGGTCGTGTGGGTAAATACCGAATGTAGGTATGGTTGTGTGTGTAAATACTGACCATAGAATGGTTGTGTGTGTAAATACTGACTGTAGTATGGTTGTGTGTATAAATACGGACTGTAGTATGGTTGACTGTGTGTAATACTGACAGTTAGGTATGGTTGTGATGTATAAATCCTGACTGTACGGTATGGTCGTGGTATTAAATACTGACTGTAGCGTTATGGTCGGTTGGTGTTAAATACTGATCGATAGGTATGGTTGTGTGTATAAATACTGACTGGAGC
>NW_014578254.1:70928-74338 GCF_000485595.1 Priapulus caudatus
TTGCGTTTGAAGTCTGTTGTAAGTTTGATCACTTTCTTCTGCTCTGACCAACACGGTTGTCACCCGTGTTGCGTATGTACCGCTCTCCCTAGCGTTTCTCCTTGGCGTCGGCGTAGATTTTCCTCCATCGTCTTCTCCCAGTCTCTGTCCCTTCATTTCCCCGTCGCTTCGGCACGAATTGACGGAGTCTGGAAGTATTCAGGACCGAATTGCCTCTGCGAAAACAAGTCGCCTGGCGCGTTTTCCAGTAACGCTGTGGGAGTCTGTGCGATAAGATCGGAGGTATGTTCACTAACTCCGTTCGACCAGTTTTTGCTTCAGCGCTGCGCGATGCTTCATGCTTTTCAACATATCCTTAGGTATGGTTGTGTGTGTAAATACTGACTGTAGGTATGGTTGTGTGTGTAAATACTGACTGTAGGTATGATTGTGTGTGTAAATACTGACTGTAGGTATGATTGTGTGTGTAAATACTGACTGTAGGTATGGTTGTGTGTGTAAATACTGAATGTAGGTATGGTTGTGTGTGTAAATACTGACTGTAGGTATGGTCGTGTGTGTAAATACTGACTGTAGGTATGGTCGTGTGTGTAAATACTGACTGTAGGTATGGTTGTGTGTGTAAATACTGACTGTAGGTATGGTTGTGTGTGTAAATACTGACTGTAGGTATGGTCGTGTGTGTAAATATGGACAGTAGGTATGGTCGTGTGTGTAAATACAGTTGCAACACGTTTGGTCAATTGCGTAAATGCACTGCAGTGCCCATAGATGCAGGTAGGCATGAATGGCTGTATGCAGTATGGCTGTATGCAGCAAGAATGGCTGTATGCAGGTCTACAGTCAGGCATGAAGATGAAGTCATCACTGCGGCAATAACTCGAGATATCTCGTCTTTGTTTTGATTTTTTGTAAGTGGTTCGCGCTTGCGCACCGCCACTCATCTATCTACACATATATGCTTTTGCAATGTCTCATGCAAAATCACTTGCTCTACAGGTTGCGCCAGTATCTATGGGTTAAACATCGCCAAGCCGTCAGACATGGACGTTATCCGGGGGATGACGGGTGTGTGTCCACAGCAAGACATTCTATTTGACGTTCTCACCCCCCGTGAACACTTGGAGGTGTTTGCTAGTCTGAAGGGGGTAGTGCCTGCTCGACTCAATGCCGAGGTGGGTTATGCGTTTATAAGCCTACAAGGGGAGCTACCTGTCAATTCACATGAACCATATTAATGCTGCGTTACATGCATGTAGTTACGTACTAGACAATTTTGCCTAACACAGTCATTAATTCAATGTCGAGCATGGAACTTGGAAGAGCGGATATACAACCATGCTTGCTCCCTTATAGGTGATAGCTTGGGAAATGAAATTTCCTCTCAATTATATTTGAGGTTAAGAGTCTTGAACTGAAACGGTGAGTGTGATATATATAGTAAGGGTGTTTATTTGCTGCCAATTTATGTCAAGTTCTAACACTTAACTGTAGATTAAGACTTTGCTTGAGGAAGTTGGTCTGATGGAGAAAGCTGATACACCAGCTAGTAAGCTGAGTGGAGGTCAGAAACGCAAGCTCTCTCTCTGTATTGCTGTTATCGGCGATCCGAAGGTAACAGATACCACTCCACTAGCTAGTATGTGTTTGACTGTTGCATTATTTGAAAAACTTCTTTACTTTTATTTTTGCACTTCTAATAATTTTGGTCTCTAATCTCTAATATGAAATGAATAAGCAAAGATGTCTTACTAATTGGTTAAATAAATAAATTAAGGAAAACAACAGTGCAGTAAAGAAACAGCTCACGGTGATAATAAGATATCTTGCATCTGCCTCTGATATTGATATTAAGCTATAGAACATTTCACATCTGTCAATGTATGTAGTGACAAGATAGAAGCTCGATCGATTCTATTTGCGAAATAATATTTTTTTTACATCCACTCTGAATAGTAATGATAATAATAATAACAGTAATAATAAAAGTAATGATAATGATGATAAAAATAATAATAACAACAACAACAATAATAATATAGGAATAATGCCAATAAGAGAGTGACCGGAAAATTTAAAATATGATGCACACACACACACACTCACGCAGACACGCACACACCTACGGAGCATATCTCTTGTGGGCAGGTCGTGTTTCTTGACGAGCCGACGGCGAGCATGGACCCGTACTCGCGCCGGCAGGTGTGGAGTCTGCTGCGCAGGCTGCGGCCGGGCCGCATCATCCTGCTGACCACGCACATGATGGACGAGGCCGACATCCTCGCTGACCGCAAGGCGATCATGTCCAGCGGCCGCCTGCGCTGTGTCGGCTCATCCTTCTTCCTTAAGAGTCGGTTCGGCATTGGCTACCACCTGACGTGAGTGATAACTACACAGATACATGCTGTGCTGATGAGTAAAATTGCTCTGAATGCTGGTAGAGATAGATGATAGAGTGGAAGAGATAGCGAGAACTACACTGATACTGCGCTGATGAGTAAAATTGCTCTGAATGCTGGTAGAGATAGATGATAGAGTGGAAGAGATTGTGAGAACTACAATGATACTGTGCTGATGAGTAAAATTGCTCTGAATGCTGGTAGAGATATATGATAGGTTGGATGAGATAGTGATAACGGCACAGATATACATGCTGTGCTGATGAGGAGGAATTGCTCTGAATGCTGCTAGAGATGTATAATAGGGTGGAAGAGGTTGTGAGAACTACACAGATACATACTGTGCAGATGAGTGAAATTACTCAGAATGCTGGTAGAGATATATGATAGGGTGGATGAGATAGCGATAATGGAACAGATACATACTGTGCTGATGAGTAAAATTGCTCTGAATGCTGGTAGAGATAGATGATAGAGTGGATGAGATACTGAGAACTACACAGATACTTAGTGCGCTGATGAGTAAAATTGCTATGAATGCTGGTAGAGATAGATCATAGAGTGGAAGAGATTGTGAGAACTACACATGTGAGATCTAGTCTGCTACTTGATCTCGCTCCTTGCTGAGTGTGGGGTGTATGTAGAGGGAGCACCGATATTGGTCTATGATGATTGACTATTACTGCGTTTAAGTTCAAAGGTTATATTTTTTGATTAGGTAATGTTTCTGGCTTCATGTTTGATGACTTAGACACTTTCATCAATAGCTAGGTATGGGTGAATTACTCTTGTTATTAAGCTGTCACCATTCTGCTGACAGTTCAGCCCAAGGTGATATCTGTCATAGTACTCAAGCGATGTTCACACATTATAGCAAAAATCACAGTCGTTATTCTCCACACACTGCTCGTTGTGTCAGCGCTAACATTGAGTTTTTGGACTAAAATAATTTATGCTTACACTCCAGTTAACCCTCAGTCTCGTACTTACATGTGATATTCTCAAGTCCAC
>NW_014578254.1:75040-78790 GCF_000485595.1 Priapulus caudatus
GGCGAATGTACTGTGTCCGATTTGAGCTCAAGTTGGATGAGTTACGTGTAGTAAATCGCAGGTATTATAAGGCTAGTAAATGACAAATTTCCCTTGTTTATTGATGTCCAATTCCTCCCTATTATCTACTCCTGATTATATATATGGTACATACCATGTCAACCAGGCAGGCCTGGTGGCAGAGGTACATAGCAAGGTATGTCAGCCAATCTAGCATCAAAGACATAGTGAAGACGATTGCATGCTTGTCGCCCAGTCTTACACTGCTCACTGTCTTGCCACAGTATCGTGACGTCGCAGCCATCGTGTGAGCGTGACCGCAGCAGGATCGTGGCCACGCTGAGGCAGCATGTTCCGCTCGCGCAGCAGGCCCGCGCACATGGCATGGAGCTCTCCTACATCCTACCACTCGACGACATCAGCAGGTGTGCCTCGCTCGCTTTCCACGTGACCCGTCGAGCCGCGAAACGCAGCGTTTTAACTAGTAAAGTACACTGATGTCATAGGCAGGTTTTTTACAGGGTGTGGTGTGGCAGGTAGTGAAGTTTGGTGCAGGTTGAGTGTATCGTTTGCCAGGTAGATTTGTTAAGCGTCGCGATAGGTATGGTATAGTGAAGGCTTTATCGTAATACAGATAGTTTCGTGAGCTGCCCGTATCTTCCCATCCCTAGCAGATACTGGAATAGTTGCACAGGAGGAAAGGTCAGTGCCGTGAGGTGGGGTAGATGTCAAGGATCCAGTGTGTGTGGTGAAGCAGATAGAGAGGGTATGTGGTGAGACAGGCAGTGAGGTTATTAGGGCAATTTTGAGCAGGCAAATGAGGTTCCTGCAGAAGGGAGCCTAATGCAAAAGGGTGTGTGGAGTGGGGAGGTGCAATTGTTGATCAAGCTAATCACAGTTGATCACCGTTTGTCCTGCGTGATATTGTCGTCATTGCTTCTCCTCAGCTTTGCTGCACTGTTTGTGCAGCTGGAGACAGACAAGGAGGAGCTGGGTGTCGCAAGCTACGGAATCGCCATGACAACGCTCGAGGAGGTCTTCCTGAGGCTTGGAGAGGAGGGAGGCGATGACATCCTAGAGGTAGAAAAGTGTCTTCTTGCTCAGTGGTGTGGGTAGAATATGCAAGCTTGTTAAAAGAATTTTTGCGTTTATGATAAATCTAGTATACTGACCTGGATATCTATTTATATTCGCTCTAATTTATCTTAAAATACAATCAATCTAATTGTTATGAAATTTAGTGAAAATATTCTGAGTGATTGTTGTCTGACAAGGCATATCTAATGGATGTCATGATGATTTGTTAGGTCACATGAGACTCATTAGCTACAGTGGTGGTGAATAACTGTGTGTATGCCTTACGCATGTGATTGAAAAATACCTTCCACAGGGTAACATGGCTCTTCGCTACTGCCCAACCAGCCCTGTCTTCGTTTAGTTTTATGGAAGCATAACTTCAGATGTTTTCACAGTCTTCTGTTGGTTTTAACTCCCAGTAGTTAAGCCAGTATTTGCACAGCACACAGGTTGGGAATCGAGATACGTTGTGCTTTTGCAGGAGAATGTTAACCCAGCACAGTGCCTGATCGAGAGGCAAGGGAGCGTGTTGAGTTCCAACACTAGGCTAGAGAGATCGCTGTCCCGAGGTGGCCATACCAACCCCACAGAGTTCAACATCCAAGAGGAGGGAGCTGGGACCACTGCAGGTTTGCCGTGCTTATAATGTTATGAGACGTAAGCTAGGCTGGAAATGAATGCCAATTCATGATTGACTTGGTTATGTATCCTCTGTCTTTCTACCTTTACCCCTCTACTGTTTTCTCTCTACCTTTACTCTCTACAACTCCTTCACTACCTGTGCCTCTCTACCTCCATCTTTTTAGTTCGAATATCGAGTATATAGATAGTTTTACATGCATTTTGCTTTCACATGATAGCAACTTGGGATGGGAAAGGCTGCCAATGAAAATTCATTTCGATTCCGTATTCAGCCTATAGATGGTGCCACGAGTGTTTTACATCATGTGTTCGTTGTAGGTGGCGCTGTAATCGATGTTAGCAGAGATGTTATGAGCTGCAGCTACGTTCAGCGAGAGGGAACCGAACTTCACGCCACCTGGTGGCAACAGTTTAAGGTTTTACACAAGGTGCGCTGGATGAACACACTTCGCAGTATCAAGGTAATGACAGGATTGACGTGTGAGGGTAAAAAAAATAATCATTGTTCCTTCCAGGTCCTCAACTAGATGGCGCTTCATCAACTGTGCTGCTTAGGTTTCTGCAGCTTGGCTTGTTTTACAGGGTGAGGTTGTTTGCACTATCCAACCCTCTCGATGTAGCGATGCTGCACCCATGCTGTGACATAGTGAAGCTATTTGAGCATAGAATGCGTTGTTCTTGGGCGTTACCGCCGGTGGGCCACAAACCACTGATCTTTTAGTCTGGAAGTGTCTCAGTGCTAACCGTTGGTCCTTCCTTGCATCTTGTTATATATAGTTTCATATTTTTCATATATGTACGTGTCATGTATTTACATTTATTGGCATGCTCTGGATTCGTCATCTCAGAAGTGGTGACATCTAACCATCACAGCACACCCTTGTTAGCAGAGCTACAGACGTTTCAGCCCATAGGCTAATGATATTACTGCTCCACATATACACGAATTCATATATCAGGGGTTGAAATAAACTTTTGAACACGAGAGTCCAACAGACCCTCAAAAAGGTGCAGTCCGCTGCAAAATGTCCGCAGTCTGAGGTTCAAAATTAAAGATATTAACAGTAACGCATACATGTGCTTATTTTTAAGATTCATGCAGTTGCATGTCTGCCATTTTCTTTGGACATTAGCTGAAAAAATACGGTAATTCCGCAAGGCCGTGCTCTGGAACGAACTAGTTCGTATGGCAGAATTTTCAGGAAATCGCACGGACTCCTGCATATGTCAAATCAGGGAGTCCGACAGTAAATCAGGGAGTATTTGACTCCGGACTCCCGTTAATTTTGCACCCTGATATATATATATATATACATATATGAATTCGTGTATATATGTGGAGCAGTAATATCAGTATATTTGTGTATATATATATATATATTGCCGCCATTTATATCTGATTCGATCTATAAAAACAAACATTCAACAGCAGTTCCTAGACTTATACAGGGGTAGGATAATATATATATATGTAGCGGTTAGTGTAGATTGTTATGTAGAGTTGTTCCGTTGATAGTTTTATTCGACGATAGATGGCGCTGGCGTGGTGTTGTGAGGGAGAAGTGACGCGGGAAAAGGAGAGAAAGTCGTGTTTGCAAATCAATGTGTGTTTGGGAAAGAATATATAAGTTTTAACTGCATTTGGAGTGTTGCTGTTATTGGGAATACTTGCGTGAGCGTTCGACAAGCCCAAGACAGGGGCCTGAACCCCGAGGTACTGGTATTTGTACTGATAATCGTGATAAGACACATTTAAAGTACCGGTAACATTTGGCGCCCAATAGGGGACCCCTGAATAGAGTAACAGCTAGCATGTCGAACGCGGAACAGGATGCCGCTGTTGGCGGTACAGGAACAGCCAGTCCCGCGCCCTCCTCTGTACAACCTACCATGGACCTGCAACGTGTGGTGGAGACTCAGCTGGAACAGATCAAAATGCTAACGCAGCTGATGACATTATAATGAGGCACGTTAACATCACACAGCGTACGCCTTTGCAGAGCATGTATACCCATCGAGCGTGCATTGAGA
>NW_014578254.1:78800-90219 GCF_000485595.1 Priapulus caudatus
CGTGGAAGACATTATTTTTGTTGCGGGGAGTATGTAGCGGTTAGTGTAGATTGTTATGTAGAGTTGTTCCGTTGATCTGTTTTATTCGACGATAGATGGCGCTGGCGTGGTGTTGTGAGGGGGAAGTGACGCGGGAGAAAGAGAGAAAGTCGTGTTTGCAAATCAATGTGTGTTTGTGAAAGAATATATAAGTTTTAACTGCATTTGGAGTGTTGCTGTTATTGGAAATACTTGCGTGAGCGTTCGACAACCACAAGACAGGGGCCTGAACCCCGAGGTACTGGTATTTATACTGACAATAGTGATAAGACACATTAAAGTACCGGTAACATATATGTTATGTATTAATATATATATATATACATAGAGGCCCGTAGCCAGCTTTATATTGGGGGGGGGGTTTGTTTTTCAATGTTGGCAATTTCTGAGGGAGCATAGCGACCGAGCGGGGGGAGGGTGTGGGAGATTTTGTGCACGATGAAGATTTTGCAATTATTACACTAAAAGGGAACGATCTGGTGCATACCTGAGGTGAAATTCTTGTAAATTTTCAAATGAAAAAAAAGAAAAAAACACCTATTCAGTGAAAATGTTTTCGACTATATGGTCTTTTCTACGCCCCTCCTCTTCCTGAGCAGTCTGAAGTGACAAATGCACAGCATCTGCCATGTTTGACGGCCGGCGCGAACCACCCCTGGGGGCTTCTTTTTTTGCTCGGGGGTGGGGGCTCGGGGCCGAACCCCCCTGGCTACGGGCATGTACATATATATATATATATACATGCATACATATATACACAGACATACATACATATACCACATATATATATAAATGACTTGTACAAACATTGTCTGAACTCGTCAGCACTGGTCTCATAACTATACTCTAACGAGTAGACGGACTTCATCTATCGTATCCGTGCTACGAAAATTCACTCCTACTCTCCGTAAATAGCGTCACATTAAGCCCCCGTCCCGTCCGCAACTTAACACCAACTATGCACTGCGCGCGAGCGTAAAAGTGTCGCGCGAGAAAACGCGTTAGTTTACGTCACACGCTGCAGCACTCTGCCGCCGTACATCACACTTAATCTAACAAACGGATCATACCGCCCCTACAGAAAACCAAACGACGAGCCACTCAAATCAACACGAAATCCAACCACCCACCTACCATAATTACACAACTACCCGCAGCCATCAACCGTAGGATATCAGACATCTCGTGCAGCAAAGAAGCATTTGACAAAGCTAAGCCCCCCTACGAAAAAGCTCTAAAAACAAGCGGATAGTTGTATCCGAAAACCTTACATACGCCAGCCACAACACATCTGCACCTGCAAGAAAGAACAGAAAAAGGAACATAATCTGGTTTAACCCGCCATACAGCCAAAACATCCAAACTAATATCGGCAAAACCTACCTCAACCTCATCCAGAAGCATTTCCACGAAGAACACAAATTCCACTCTATCTTCAACAAGAACAACGTAAAAGTCAGTTACAGCTGCACGGAAAATATAGCAACCATAATTAACAAGCACAACAAGAAAATAACCAGCGACAACCCCACCCCTTCCCAGAACGTATGCAACTGCCGAAAAGAAGAACAATGTCTACTTGACAATAACTGCCTCTCAACCAGCCTAGTCTACAACGCACGCGTAACTACAGATGAAGACACCACAGCAAATAACTACATCGGACGTACAGAGGGAACATTTAAACAACGACACATTCAACACAAGCTATCATTTCGAAACAGAAAATATGCTAACAGCACTGAACTCTCAAACCACACCTGGAAACTCAAAGACGACAAGAAAAATTATACAATTAACTGGTCAATCATCACTTCATCAAGCCCATACAACAACATCTGCAAAATATACAATCTCTGTTTAGCAGAAAAACTTTACATCACTAAAGCCGATAAAGCCAGGCTCCTCAACAAAAGATCTGAACTAATTTCGAAGTGCCACCACGAGAACAAGTATTACTTAATGAACACAAAAAGCACAGGAGAAGCTGGAGAATTCACAGCGATTTAACATCCGACCCACGCTACCACAGCTGAGCCCGTCGCCTCGACCTGCGTGCACGGGCACTGTTGCTAGATCCTTAGTCTCGACCCCAGCGAGAAATGTCACAACTGCCGCCGCCGCTGCGGTGGTCACCGTTGCTATGTACAACGGCGTCGACAACGGCATGCTCTCGCGTCTGACGGTGGACGACGGCCAGATCATCCCCGGACAGCGACGCGCAGTGAGCGACGACCACCACCGCACGTACAGCCACGACAGAGAAAGAGCTGACAGGGAGGGTCACCCACGCGGGGACGTGGAAGGAGGTCATGGTACGGCAGCATCCTATCCGCGGCAGCGTCGGCGGCGGAGTGCTGCAGCGTGTGACGTAAACTAACGCGTTTTCTCGCGCGAAACTTTTACGCGCGCGCAGTGCATAGTTGGTGTTAAGTTGCGGACGGGACGGGGGCTTAATGTGGCGCTATTTACGGAGAGTAGGAGTGAATTTTCGTGGCACGGATACGATAGATGAAGTCCGTCTACTCGTTAGAGTATAGTTATGAGACCAGTGCTGATAAGTTCAGACAATGTTTGTACAAGTCATTTTTATATATATGTGGTATATCAGGAGGGTATATGTATGTATGTGTGTGTATATATGTATGTATGTATATATATGTGTATATATATACATATATGTGACGGCGGCATAGTGTTCGCCATCTATTGGTCGAAGGTGCGCGTGTTGCCCGCATTCGCGGCGAGATGGCCCACCCTTTGCCCAGGATTGATGACTCTCAGCTAAAGCAATGCCTGTCGGGTGCTTGCTCATTCTTCATGTAATCTTGACTTGACCCAGTGTTACTGCAAGTCCTTGTCAACAAAAGACCATCGAGACAAGAGGGGGAACGCGTTCTTGATTGGGACAAACTTGTATTGTTTTCAAGAGGACTTCCCTATGGGCTACTGTAATGCACCTCCGCTGTTCCAGAGATTGATAGAGTTGGCTATGACCGGCTGGCCATGACGCTGGAAGGTCCATGCGGACGTATCTTGATATGCTGGTCAAATTTTCAACGAAAACGATGTTGTTTTTTCATGACGAGCATCTGTGAGGTCCTGAAGAGGTCCTTTAACGCCTACATAAGGCCGATTGATAGCCTTTTAGCCGCCAGCAAGTGTCATCTTCTGCAAGGACCAGCATCATCTTTCTCGGCGACACCACGTGAGGCCACTTGGAATCAATACCAGAATTGCCATCTAACATCCAGAGATAAAGACTGGTCCGTGGCCAAAGACGGTGAAGCAGGTACATAAAGCGTGAGTTTTTGTCGGTGCCCGCTGGCTTCGTACTATCGTCCGTTCTGTCGGAGGGATATTGCAAAGTCGCCAATCCCTGATTCAGCTCACGGAGAAGCAGTACCTCCTTTGTGTGGGATGATGCATAGTCGATCAAGCAGCTTCGACACTCTGAAGAGTCGACTGATGTGTCAGCCTTTCCAATCTTGGGTCTTGTCCAGAAGATGGGGCAAACCCTTTCACGCTGCACACGAATGCATCCGATTTTGCGGCGGGTGTGTTTACAGTCAAGGTGCAGGATGGACAGGAAGGCGCGGAATTGCCTACAAGCAGTCGCACTGAAGTACAACCGAGAAAGAAACTGGTGTACATACGAGACAAGGAGTTAGTGGCCGAATAGTCTGGCGTCTGCCGACAAGCCACATCTCACTCTAATGGTTGCAAAAGTTTACCATTACACCGATATAAGCCACTGCTGCAACGACGCAAAACTCCACATGGACGATGATTGTCACCACAGAAAAGGACACGCTGGATGAACGAGTTAAGCACCATGGGGCGACATCGAAATCCCAGTACGCGGCCCGGATGTGAGAAGGGAACGCAGTTTGGCAGACGCAGACATACCGACCACAAACAAGAAGAAATTGGAGGGGACCCTAAATAAGGCACTGTTGTAATTCCTCGTCGTATTGATGTCAAGAACGAAATGAGCAGGTGGTAAATATCTTAGGGGTTTCCCGCAGGCCTGCCACAATACAATGATAGTGAATGGAGTGGGTGTCAGACTCTAGGGTTTCCAAGATTGCACCAAATGATCCCTTACTGACAGGTTTTCCCACTCCACAAGATATCTTCAGAGTAGGCGTCAAGTAGGAAAACGGAGTTTGAGCACAGCACTCGCTACCGTCAGATGGACAGGGACACCATCAAGTGTGCTAAGGTGCAACAGAGGGCAAGACCCCTTAATATCCAAAGTCACACGTTGGGTATTGAATGATGAACAAGCCGTGCTGGAAGCAAATAAAGAAGGACGTGACAGTCGATCACTTCTGCTGGCGGCCAGTTTGATCGCTTCTCGATAGCAGAATGCGAATTCTGGTCAGGGAGTGGACTCCACCCAATGAAGAGGAACACTGTTTATCAAAGGGTTGCCACGCAGGACTCCGATCCGCAAGTCCTACGACACTGAAGTTCAGCTCTGGTGTCAGCCTCCGCCATTGCTCGGGAACGACCGAAAGACTTAGGCAGAATCAGAGTCGGTTCATACTGGCGCAGGAACTAGTTACGGATGTTGCGGATGCTTCCGAACATGCCTTAAAATGTGTTGGCCCGTAGTAAGCCAAAATCCACAGAGATGAAACGAGGCACAAACAAAGACTGCGAAAACAGTATTTCCCCTGCATCCTACCGCACTCCAGCTTGCGAGACGACAGACATGCACAAAACCTGCCATACAGCCTACCGGGTGAAGCCGTTCTACTGTTTGGTGTTGGCGACCATTTTACGAAGTATGTGCAATAATGTATGCCATGAGGACCAGACAGCTAAAAGACCCGTTGCAGACCTTATCTTTCCGGGCACAATTATGTTTGTGTGAAGACAGGGATGGCCAGAAACGATTCTTCTGATGCCAAGGTCGCAATTTGAGTCAGACATAGCAGAACTATGCACCAATGCTTGGGAATCGAGAAGACCTAGAACGACCCCTATATGCATCCCGAAAGGAAACGCATGATTGCCGTAGCGGTTTCATGAGACGCTGAAAGAGGCGCCACTCGCCAAAGGTCACGTCAAACACGGCAAGGATTGGGGGATCTCCACCTTGGCCCAGTCCAGTGCGCGTACAACTCCAGTGTGACACGAAGACGACTGAGCATGTCCGCCATTTTTCAGGCTGTGCACGCATGGGATCGAGAACCCCGCTTGCACCGAGCGGACATTGTCTATGGATGTGCGCCAACCAAAGCGACTTATTGAAGGTCGCAGGGAGTTACTCAAAAGAGCACCATCGCCGAAACTGCAAGAGGCTTTCCGAGAAGCCCGAAAACGGGCAAGTTATTGTCTGCCAGAAAAGCCGATCTAAAGCCAATTGTACGACAAGTGGAGCCCGATAACACCACCCCAACCAAGTGGGGCAGCAGAAGTGTGCGTTACCATCTGGCTTTAGTTATCCATAAAAGTCGCCACCGCTGCGAAATGTGGCTCTACTCATGGTCCAGGGCCATATACCATCGTTAACAGGATGCCGACAGCGAATGGCCTGCCTGGTGTCACATTACAGGTAGTCGCTACCGAGTGGGATACAGCTAAGCCGACATAGGCTATTGTCCATTCACAATCGGCTTGAAGATGTGTGTGGCACCGAGAATACCCAGGCCATTGGCGCATCAAGAAGCCGGAAGAGCTTGAGCGAAGTCCCTGTAGAGAGTGACCCGGGCGTTCCTGCCCTGCCGGGATGTTCTTCCCAATGATGGGTGAGGACTTTGTGTCCGGCATGCGATAAACCAACCGCACCCGCAGCCCCTCCTGTCCCGCGGCAGAGGCCGTGGACGACGGAATTCCCGAAGGTGACGTGGCGCTGACATGGAGTTTCCTGGCAAGCAGCTGTTCCGCCCCGAGGAACCAGACGAAGAGGACGAGCTGAGAGCTGTTGCTCAACCAGGGGAAGAGATGCTGATTAGGAGTGGGAACCGCGTGTTGACATGGGTTTGCCTGCAAGCGCTGATCGAAGCCCGCTCCGAACCACGTGTGACGAGGAAGTGGACGGCGACGTCAATGCTCCCGCCTACTTGGACGATTATGTCCGCCCCGTGAGCTGTACAGCGAGCGCGACGACCCACTCAGCGTAGTGATGCCGCATGAGACTGCCCATGCGTTGCTGGCAATGCCAGCTTACCGCACAACCGAAGCGACTTTCTTTTGTAACGTTCACGCGCTGGGCAGTTGCCCCTTGTTTTAGCGGATTGTGTAATTTTGTGTGCTATATTTTGTATTCCGGACAGTGGCAGGGTAGCTGCCTCCTGTTTGTAACGTTACCGCTGGCAGTTGCCCCTTGTTTTTAGCGGATTGCATATGTCGATGTGGGGCACATCTCCTCAAAAGAGGGCGTATTGACGCGGCTTAGTTTCGACTAGTGTCGGAAGTGGCGCGGTGTTGCCGCATGCGCGAGTGCGCGCCCTCTCTCGCCCTCTTGCTTGGCAGACATTGATGTGAGCAGACGTGAGTTAGCCGGCGTCTCCGAATAAAGCCGTTTATTACCTAATTCCTGTGTTTATCGATTCATTGCGAGTGCTCCCATGAAGGCATAATAGTCAGCTTTCACATATATATATGTATATATATATAATACATATAATATATAACATATATATATATATTATCCTACCCCTGTATAAGTCTAGAAACTGCTGTTGAATGTTTGTTTTTATAGATCGGATCAGATATAAATGGCGGCAATAAGATTAGAAACAAACAAAAAAAGTCAAAAGCCGAACAACAATAGACCAGCAAAACAATAGATCGATTTAACTATAGAACTATAGAACTACATAACAATAGATAACTAAAACAATAGCGCCATTTATGTATATATTGGTTATAGTATTTATATAAGGTTTATTCTTCATTAAAGTCTGTCTGATGATCGCGTAAGCGTGAAATTCGGAGTAACAGCTAAAAGTGATGTCTTGTCTTTAATTTATCTACAGACTACAATTACGCTCTGCAACTTAATGCATCGAGCACTCTACCGACAGTATAATAGACTCAGTATATATATATAAACTAGCAAATACCCGTGCTCTGCACGGAGTTGAATGTTTGGCCAAAGTCGACTGTGGCATATTGTAAACTGGTAAATATTTGCGGCTGTTTTTTTGCGGTTCTGGTAAAATTTTCTAAAAGATCTAAATTTTACCCTTTTTACATTGGCGGAATGATTTGATGGCATGATGAAAGAAGTGCATCGATATTATAAGATGACGCAGGACACACTATTTCTTCAATGCAAAGTCAGGAGGCTAATTATATAATAATATAAGAACCAATAAACGTGCATTCCTTGTAATCACTTCAATATGTATATCAGTCTACAGTCACACGTACACGGTACATGTACATCTCAGTTTAGTCACGTACGTACATCTCGTCTACAGTCTGAGTCACATACGCACATCTCAATCTACAGTCACATACGCAAATCTCAATCTACAGTAACATACGCACATCTCAATGTACAGTCGCATATGCACATCTCAATCTACAGTCACATACGCACATCTCAAATCTACAGTCACATTACACACATTTCAACCTACAGTCTCATACGCACATCTCAACCTACAGTCACATACGCACATCTCAACCTACAGTCATATACGCACATCTCAACCTACAGTCACATACGCACATCTCAATCTACAGTCACTATACGCGCATCTCAATCTAGCAGTCAGAATACCACATCTCAATCTACAGTCACATACGCACATCTCAACCTACAGTCACATACGCACATCTCAACCTACAGTCACATACGCACATCTCAATCTACAGTAACATACGCACATCTCAATCTACAGTCACATACGCACATCTCAATCTACAGTCACATACGCAACATCTCAATCTACAGTCACAAACGCACATCTCAACCTACAGTCACATACGCACATCTCAACCTACATCACATACGCACATCTCAATCTACAGTCACATACGCGCATCTCAATCTACAGTCACATGATACGTGCATAATAGTCTATAGTGACGTACGTGCATCTCAGCTACAGTCACGTAGCCTACGTATATCACATTTTTACAGTCTACAAATTACAGTTACATCTCAATGTACAGTCACATGATACGTGCATATCCACAGGCACTTGAAGCGCGTTCAATAAAATATAATGCTAAATAAATACGAAATTCTATTTACTACCAAATTATTATGTTTATATACTCTCTTTGACCTATTATTGCTATCATACGCCATGCTGGACAGCATTTCCAAATTGTGGCTTGTCTGTGAGTTTTAGGTGTGTGTCATTCTGTTGAAGTTTTAATTTCCATAAATGGTCCATGTTAAAATTGCATTGACTCCCGAAATATTTCGCGAAGGGATCACCCAAGCAGGATAAATATTTTTAAATAATTTTTAATATCATTGTTGCATCAGACCGGTCGTCAAGGGTCGCACGGCCGTTGCTAGGGCAAAATTTCCCAAGTGTCGTTGAAATGTTGCTTTAGTAACGTTGTTATGCAAATAAAGCTTAGTGACATAGCTTATCGTCTTCGCCACGTTGGAATCCCCGGTAAGAGTAAATGGGCACATTCCTTACGGCGGTTTCGGAGGAGATACGTGAAATTACACGCGGCCGTTACAGTATTACTATATAGATATGCATGTATATGTAATTTATCATGTATATAATATATATATACATAGCTACATTGCGCTATGTGGAAAGCTTGGCTTGACTTTGCAAGGATGGGCATGTGAGTGTAATGAGAGGAGAAGAGAGTAAAGCAGACCACATCATCATTCTGATCATTAGGCAACCTGCAATAAATGTATAGATCCACACACACAGACGCGCACGCACGCGTGCACGCGCTTACCACAGGCTGTGCACTTCACAATACTATGTATGTGTATATATAAGCTGCGTTCACACGAGATACACGGCCTCGCTGGTTCCGTACTTATCTGGTGCTGAATTCGGCTGAAATACCATGCTAACACAATCCAGAGGAGAGACCGGATACTAGAGAGGCGATGCGCAAAGGAAGCATTGATCCTGACCGCCGAGCGCGGATGTTGCGCGCAGTTCCGCGCGAGGCGCACGCGACCGCGGGAACGTGCTACGATAGTATCGGTGCTGGCAGCTGTGCATCCGTGCGCCAAATCCATAGGCCGGCGCACGGATGCATGGCACCCAGCGAACAGTCACGATAAAATTTTGAAGACTGTGGTGCCATCTATCGGACGGCATATTGAGACGAGATGTGGGTGGGGGGGGAGATGTGGGTCGGCGCACGATGCATAGCTTATAGCAAACACTGTCGAATTTGGGGAATAGGGGAAGTGTAACCCCCTTGGGGGAGCTGCATTTCTTGGGGGCAAATTTGAGGCGTTTTGGGGGTTTGGGGGAGAATAGGGGGCCGTTTCTAGGAGGGGGTGGAAGGGGGATTTTGGTTTTTTGGGGGTTGGAGTTGGGGTTGGGGTTGGGGCACGAGAATCGAGGCTTAGCTAGCTAGGTATAATATAGACTGGTACCCGGTTAACAGTTCCACACGCTACACTAACGTCGTGTAGCGAACGACGTCGTGTCACGTACGTCAGTGTAGCGAAGGATACTTACCGGAGTGAAGGTGGGCGAACGGGTACCAGTCTAGGTAAGCGCACTACAGCTAGTAAGAGGCCTCGAATTGCGTTCACACGACAGACAATACGCGGCTAGCGTGGTGCCGAATGTTTCAGCGCGGAATCACTTTCCTCGCCGAATAAGCCTCGTATTTCAGTACGGTACTTGCTAAGCCGCGTATAAGTCTTGAATATTTTTAACATGTGAACGCTCAGTACGGTACTGAAATCCTCGTGTGAACGCAGCTATATATACAATGTATTATGTGTAAAGTGCGAATCATTGGTCCACCCTTGCTTACTTGCAGGCGGTGTTATTACGCATCTTCATACCAGCTGTGCTCGTGGCCGTCAGCCTTGCCTTGGCTGCCTCCTCCACACTCTCCACACAGGAGCCAACGAAATACACGTTCCGCAGCGCCACCTACAACGCCTGGGACGTGCTGTACACGAACTCGTCGCCGTCCAGCGTGGATGCTCTCTTGTCGGGGCTGACCTCACAGGGTCTAGACGTGGCGCAGATGGGCAACTATGATGACCTGCTGAACGTGGGAGTGCACTACCAGGCGATGGACGTACACCAGTTTGACACGGGGGGAGAGGTGAGCGGAAGATTCTGCATTGTTGAGTTGTATTCCACAGTGAACAGCTTACTAGTATGCGTTATAATCAGAGCAGTAAGTGTGACAGTTTAAACAAAGTAAACGATTCATAAGGCAAGTAGTGATAAATGACTAAATGTGTCAGAAACAAATATGTCATGGTCTATGAATATAGTGTTATAGTCACAAAATAAACGTAATATTAAGGCACAGCCTATAAATAGTAAAACCATAATGGTCTCAACGAATCAAATTTTGCTAATTTCTTAAAATTATTATTAATTCAATTTATAATATAGTAAATTGAAATTAAAAAAATTAAATACAATTAAAGCAAATTATAGGCATTAGAGCAAATTATTGCATTATTGCATCAAGTCGCAATCCAAACGTGCTTAACATATGTATGTAATATCATAATCGTCACGTCCTTTCTACAGAACATGACCTGGACCGCCATCTATAATGACAGCGGGCTGCACGCGCTGCCAACACTGATGAACGCCGTGGCAACGGCACGCCTCCGCTCACTCGGCGCTGACGCGGCGGCGGCCATCGCGGCGTCTGTGCAACCGTGGCGCTCCCTGACGGGAGAGACGTTCACTTTTGATTATATGTCGTTCTTCTCTGTCATGATCCTCGGTGTCGTGCTGACGATGGTTCCTGTAGGATTCGTCAGCGAGGTAGTCCAGGACAGAGAGGTGAGTGACTGCAGGGAGATGCTATCCACAGATAACACGTGGTTACGAGATGTTGGTGACTGCATGGACCCATCTATCTAGCTGTCTGTCTGCTTGTAGGCAGAGTTCCTATGTTGGTATTGACAGACGAATTAATTCAAAGAAGTATTTCACTAAACAAAATCCGTCAGAGTATAAAATTACTTGTAACAGGTTCCTATCAATCATGAAATGTTAGCATCTGTGTTTTGTTGTGCATAAAGTTTATAGTTGCACAGTACTCAAGTTTCATTCTTAACACCAATGCATGCGCAATCCACGAGTATGTATAGGTAGTTGAAGGAGATTTTATTGGTTTATTTATCTCTATTGGAAGAAGAACCGAAAGCATATTATCCACTATATTGAATAGGCAGTCTGGGTTATATATCACATATATACAGTATATA
>NW_014578254.1:90229-93155 GCF_000485595.1 Priapulus caudatus
ATATATATACAGTACGGTATATATACTATATTATACTTGTGTTGTACTTACCTAACTGCACCACCTATAGAGATAAGTTTACGATTGTAGTGCAAGTGTGCTGGTTAACCCTGTGGAGCGTCTTAATGCTCTGACTGTTGTTTCAGTTGCGATGCTCCAGTCAGCTGCGTATATCCGGTACAAGCTTTGCCGTCTACTGGGCAAGCTTCTTTGCCATGCATGTGATGCAGTGCTTAATACCTGTCATCCTCTGTATCATCGTGGTACGTACATAGATGTTCGCATCATCAACCGAATGTGGAACTCGAGTATTCACGAAAAATCTGTGTTTTAGATTGCCTGCCGTGACACTCAATTTTGAATTCTCTTTGCATCACCCCTCCATGGCCACTCTAAACATCACCTCTCCACCACTGTCTCTTTCCTGTAACCTTCCGCCATTGGGGTATTTTTTTATTGTTGCAATGTTTTACGTCGTCATCATATGCACTTCATTCCTAATAGTTCATTGTAATATTTTGCATATTCACGAAATATAGCATGTTAGTTTGTGAACCTCGAATTCAAGCATTTAACTTCTAATACGGCTGCAAAACATTCCACGTTGTAATTGGTGCAGAGCATGTCACATCTATAGTAAGTCACATTCCCCACTAGTATATATATATATATATATATATATATATATATATATATACATATACATACATATAGTGTAGTCGCTGGATCTCTTTCTGCTGCCAGGCGACTGTGCGCTGTCGCTTGCGTGCTATATGCGGCGTGTAATTGCGTGACTAAACTTACGAATACGATAATAAAATGAGAGTAGAGGATGTAGTTTACAAACTGAGGTTTCACTATATTTTATACTTACAAAAGTCGTACAAGTCACACAGGGTAGAATACGGGTTTCACAAATCACATACAATAAAGTAGCAGAGGGATGAGTACACGAGAGCCTCGTCTCTTCCGCGCGAGCTCTCTTATACCTCCCTTTGTAAAATGAGCCGTGAATCTCTTACCAAATATGTTTCTCCCAATCATTGCTGACTACAGGGACGGTAGAGGGTTAGAATTATTGTCTATGGTCAGTGTGTGGGATAGAGTGGACGGCCAATGGTGAGTAATGAGTGGGGATGTGTTTACGCCCCTTCCCCCTCGGCCACGTGGGTGCCCAACGTAGGTGGCATGACGTATGACGTATACTGGTTGATCGTTTAGCGTAATTAAACATTTAGTCGCCGTGTAAAAATAACTTTATTCGGCTAATTGTGTGTCTCTTCAGTGTGGAACAGCTGTTTAGCAGCTGTGTAAAAACAACGTTATGCTAGGGGGTGTGTATGTTCTTCGCCGACCGCTGCCCCGAACTAATATATTGATGCGGCTAAGGTGTGTATCTAAGCTGTTATTCGGTGAAAGTTGACCCGTACTGTGGGCAGTGATGCGGCCAACGTGTGTATCTGAGATATTATTTGTCGAAAGCTAACCCGTACGATGGACAGTGATGACGCTACTGTGTGTAGGTTGTAACAGAGCTACGCATATCTACGTGGGTATCTATTTAGTGTGGAACTAATTTTAACATGTGTTTGTGTGTCCGGCAGATAAATCAGTCTTCTAGCCAGCTGGTGTGGTCTAAGATTATGCTGGGTGGATGTTGGTATTAAATGCGTTCGCAGAATGATATTGGCGTTGCTACAATATATATAGCTTCAGTGTGTATACAGCTCTGCCGATATGGAATTATAACTGTAATTTCCTAATTTGGTCTTAGACAGTGCAAACATAGGAGGTGTGGGAGCGGTCAAGACGAGCCGAGTAACCCAAGGCTGTATCATTGATTACTAATCCCCTTGTTTGCGCATGCAGGTGCTGGCATTCCAGGTGTCAGTGTTTAGCTCCGGTGGTGCCATCATGAGTCTGCTGCTGCTGTTCACCATCTGCATGCTGGCCTGCATCCTGTTTGCCTACGTCATATCGTTCTTGTTTACCAAGTCGGAGACAGCAGAGATCGTTGTCGTCTCTGCAGCCCCACTGGTGAGTCCGTAACCATGGTTACTTTGTAGCTTTCATTGGCACGAGTCACGTGCGGTCGGTCATTTGTGAGCACGTGCTGCCTTGATGCTTTGTACCTGTGCGAGTAATTTAGTATCGCTATCAATGTGCTATGTTTGATGACCACCATTGTCACAAGTGACAGAGTTTAGACACGCGGCGTGACCTAGACGATCTGCAGCCCGGATATACGCGCGAAGCGCGAACAGCGCTGCCTCGTGGCGCCTTTTGATCCAATTCGCTGCCCTCTATGTAGAACTAACTACTCGAAGCCCTCTGGGTACTACAGAAAGCCGGATAATCGGTCAATTGAGGTGTTTTGGCGATTGCAGAAGCCTTTCGACTCTGCACTTAGGGCAAGAATAAATCCGAGTGCTCGTAATTGCAAGTTTTTTGGTCGGCGCTTTACGTTTTCCTCTAGAAAAGCGATTTTCAATTTATTGAATTTAACGCCCTGAAGTTATTCTCGTACATATGGCGTCCCATAGATGGCGCGACGAGGCTCTCTTCGAGGGATTTTCCAGAGAATTTTCCACACAAGGAACGGCGATTCGGCTTAGACTCCCCCTCGGTGGAGAGTTCGACACGCTGCACTAACTATAAGTTTAGTGTAGCGAAAGAGACTTGGCCAAATTAACGTCCGTACCAGTCTAACGCGAATCGTGACGTCCCAGTGTAATTATCGTAGCCATCTTAGGACCCCGCAGGCCTCAGTGATTGATGGTTGTTTAGACTGAGAACTGCCACTAGACGTTCTGTGGAAAAGCAGCAGCCGTATATTTCTTATTACCCCCCATGCTGTGATGTTGCCGATGATGACGTCATACTGCAAGGATGTATATATATCAGGAGTAGATAAAGGGAAGGAGTG
>NW_014578255.1:0-2055 GCF_000485595.1 Priapulus caudatus
ACTGCTTGACTCATTCTACATACAGCGACTGCTTGCCTCATTCTACACACAGCGATTACCTGCCTCATTCAACACACAGCGACTGTCTGCCTCATTCTACACACAGCGACTGTCTGCCTCATTCTACACACAGCGACTGCTTGACTCATTCTACCCACAGCGACTGCCTGCCTCATTCTACACACAGCGACTGCCTGCCTCATTCTACACACAGCGACTGCCTACCCCATTCTACACACAGCGACTGCCTGCCTCATTCTACACACAGCGACTGCCTGCCTCATTCTACACACAGCGACTGTCTGCCTCATTCTACACACAGCGACTGCTTGCCCCATTCTACACACAGCGACTGCCTGCCTCATTCTACACACAGCGACTGCCTGCCTCATTCTACACACAGCGACTGCTTGCCCCATTCTACACACAGCGACTGTCTGCCTTATTCTACACACATCGACTGCTTGCCTCATTCTACACACAGCGACTGTCTGCCTCATTCTACACACAGCGACTGTCTGCCTCATTCTACACACAGCGACTGCCTGCCTCATTCTACACACAGCGACTGTCTGCCTCATTCTATACACAGCGACTGCCTGCCTCATTCTACACACAGCGACTGCCTGCCTCATTCTACACACAGCGACTGCCTGCCTCATTCTACACACAGCGACTGTCTGCCTCATTCTACACACAGCGACTGCCTGCTTCTGTATCAATCAAACAAGTTCATCATGTGTTGTTCTAAAACACAGCGACATGAAATAATTTAGTAGAGGCTTAAGTGCGATGTTATGAATCTAATATATCTAAAATTAATCAGTTGTGAAAAGAATCTGTATTTCTACCTTGACCACGCCGAAAAACACCCTATTCAATAAGTATTCCATCTCTAGCTAGCCATTTTAGAGAGCCCATATCGAGTCGTATGTGAACCAGACGATAATTGGTTTAACCACAGCGCAACCTTAACCAATTTTTCATCGATTTATAGATTTTTGCGAGTTCAAGGGGGTTCATCTCAGCGTGCGATAATGAGCTGCTATATATATATATATATATATATCCTCGAACACAAACGAGTTGACTGCTACAAAGATGCATCCAAGTTTTTAATCGGCAGTTTTTTCGCTAAGCGTATGCCATCGCCCCTTTGTTGATGAAGCTGCCTTTCTCATGCGAGGCTTCCTAATTCTCAAAACGCGCGCATATGTATGAGCATCGTGTCTGTGTGCGATGAAGATTCTGTGGAAACGTCTACATTGAATCCTTTTTGATGGATGATAGCGCATTATTAGGTTCGTCATAGCCGGCCGCAAATCTGTTAATATTCTAGCTGCTCTTTCCGCTGCCATTTACATTTACATTTCCGCGGCAAGTTACAGACTTTAAGTAAACGCACTGGCTGCAAACTGTAGCGTGTCGAATCGCCGGCCAGTTTCTTAAATGAAATAAAAAGAACATTATTGACGTATGTTTTCGTTAAAAATCGCGCTTCGATTTGCTGCTGAAAAGATGGGTTTGATTAGATGAAAACAAACGTAAAACATTGTGTGTGTGTGCTCAGTTGTCTCCACGTTGCAAACACCGGACCTTCGAACACCGTGTGATTGTAATCCTATTGTATCCTTACGCATTCAATTGCAACTTTCATTTCGCTTTTCACTGGATACGAACTATTTGCGCTGGCAAAGCTACCGATAAGGTAACACGAGCAAGAGCCACGATGAATTCGAAATCATTGACTACAGGATTGCTAGTGTGACTGAGTTCTGTGTATTAATCACTTGTCGTAACTTGCGTTGAAGACGCGCCGTTTCGAGTGATTGCTGTACCGAGTCTGTCGCTATAAATATATACGCCTGGGTATATCTGGCTGGGGCGAGATAATAGAAGCGCTATCATAACTCCCTAGCAGCGCACACCGGCGTGTACGCGCACGCGCGAATAAACACGCACGCGTACACGCGCACCCATATGCACGCACACACACGCACACACGCACACACACGTACACACACGCACACACACGCACACACGCACACACACGTA
>NW_014578255.1:2065-4488 GCF_000485595.1 Priapulus caudatus
CACACACACACACACACACACACACAAATACAAACACAAAGATACACATACACACACACACACACACACACGTGAGAGCGCTAGCTGGTGTCGCGGCGTTAGCTCAAGCGAGACTGGCACGACATCGCGTGCTTCGACGGTTTCCAGTTATGACAACCTAATATTGCGCACCGTATTATTTTGTCATCCAAAAACATTTGCCTTGGGTTCTTGTTATCATTGCAAGCAAATAGTAGCCGGACTTCTCTACTACTTCGACGCTGTCAAACGCAATCTGCACGCCTGACTTGTTCAATACATTTCCATGCCCGGTTAGCAGACTTGGCTGGTGAGCGCGGTTTTGTTCGCTTCCTAACAAAACGTTCGCGGCCGGGGTCCGCGCACGCTCGCCGAGGAAAGGCCAGGATATCGATAAGCATGCGGTCGACTGAACGTGTTATTATTTACGGATCGGCTAGAGCGACGGAGCGCCGCGTTTGCTGCCAGCCCGTCTGCTCTCGCCTGCATGCACGTCTCGATTCAGATGCTAGATGATTTACGACCGCGACAATTGACGGCGACGGCCGCGACGACGATGATGACGATAGCCGCGGCGAACAAGACGGGGCGATGTCGACAACAGCGACGCCTAGCGGCGATGACGAGAACCACGGTGCATGGTAAACAGCTTCAGTGTATCAGTAGCGCCGGTGACGATGAAGAAATCAGACGGTTGTCATTGCAACCATTTCGCGGTTCTCTCTTATCTGTTGTGTCAGACTGCCGTATCTCATTTCAGCGCCAACTCTACGTCTGCGGCATTCGCACGCGCTCGTAGCGCTCTAGTAAACTGTAAATAGTATAAAAGGCCCCCTCGGGCCGATATTTTCATTTGATAAATACTTTGGCGAGCGGCGAACGAGTTGGTGGGCTGGTATATGCCGCCGGCTTCACTCCCAACGCGGTCATGTCAGCTTGCCTGCGTTCCCCGCTCTTTGCATACGCGATTCTCGTCCCGGTAAGCCGAGTACAAATACAAGGCAAGCGTTACAGGGCGGAATAAACGCACGACAGAAAGCGAATCCTTGTTTCACTAATCATTCATGTCGCTGCTGAGAGAGATATCGAACACGAGCGTTTGCCTAGTCTGCTCGCGTATGTATGCATGGCTCGGTGGAACCCGCCTGCAACGCTAATTCCACGGACTTCTCGTGTATCGTGAGGAGCGGAGATTCTCTTTGCCATCGGCGAGGCTATTCGCGGATGTTAATTTGCAAGCTTAATTAGGTTGCATATCGATGACATTTTTTCGTAAATATGCAGATAATCCTGGTAACTAACAATACACAGCGTGTTGTATGTTTAGGCATTTGACAATACACTGTGTATTGTTAGCGAGCTTTCAACAATACACTGTGTATTGTTGAACACCTTCTAACAATACACTGTGTATTGTAGTAGGTACCTATGAGCTTTCAACAATACACTGTTTATTGTTGAACACCTTCTAACAATAAACTTTTTTTTCTGTTTTTCTTTTTTTTAATTAGTTTACTTTTTGAGTTGTACACTTGAACGTGCCATTTATTTAAATGAATTTATTAAAATTATTTTATTGATTTTATTGAATTTATTGAAAATGAAATTGAATTTAAATACACAGTTGTTAAATATCTACTACAATACACAGTGTATTGTTAGAAAGTGTTCAACAATACACACTGTATTGTTGAAAGTGCATTGTTAGTTACCAGGATTATCTTATCCAATATCTTATGACGTTTTTAATAAATGCAGGCGTCGTTACATTAGGAAGAGAAGCGAGGCTTGCTGTTCCGCTCGCCCTCACGCGTCCTTTCAATTTCTGCTTTATTTTCTCCTCACTCCCGCTGTCGCTGTGTCTGTCTCTATTTTTGTCGCTGTCCTTTTCTCTTTCTGCGTTTGTCTGTCGGTCTTTCTCTCTCTCTTTCTCTCTCGCTCTATCTCTCCGCGTTCTCTTTCTTCTCCCACTCTCTCTCTCTCTCTCTGCCCATGCCTCTCTCTTCGTTATGCTCTCCCATCTCGTTCTCTCCGTGCTCTCCCTTTTACTTTCTTTCGCACGTTTTCTCGTTCTATACTTCTCTATCCACCTATATATATATTTTTATTTTTTTATTTTTTAATTGGGATCAACGAGGGGGCCATAGACCCTTTGCCCCCCCCCCCACTAACTACGTAACTGGGGCCCGTTGCCAGAAAAAAATTAGTCTTAACATTAACCTTAAACTTAAGTTTTTCTCTTAAAGCGTTGCCAGAAACTTCGTAAAGTAAAGAGAATTAAAAATTCTCGTAACTTTTCTCTTAACTTAAGAGATCCTAGACCCTCCCTTAACTTTAATATTAAGTTGAAATTAACACATTTACACTACGAATTACAATTATAGTGATATTATATTTTATAATAA
>NW_014578255.1:4535-20043 GCF_000485595.1 Priapulus caudatus
AACAATACACTGTGTATTGTTGAACACCTTCTAACAATACACTGTGTATTGTAGTAGGTACCTATGAGCTTTCAACAATACACTGTTTATTGTTAAACACCTTCTAACAATAAACTTTTTTTCTGTTTTTCTTTTTTTTAATTAGTTTACTTTTTGAGTTGTACACTTGAACTTGACATTTATTTAAATGAATTTATTAAAATTATTTTATTGATTTTATTGAATTTATTGAAAATGAAATTGAATTTAAATACACAGTTTCGTTATGCTCTCCCTTCTCGTTCTCTCCGTTCTCTCCCTTTCACTTTCTTTCGCACGTTTTCTCGTTCTATACTTCTCTATCCACCTATATATATATATATATTATTTTTTTATATATACAGTCACGTCCTCCTTATATACTCACCATCTTTTCGTTTTCGTCTCGTCCACACGCATTGGTGTACAGCTAAACCTGCGGCTTCATATTTAATTTGTATAACCTTCACGCCATCGCCTTCCCCGACAGTACTGGAATTACTGATAGCTATAAGTACACACTCAGGCGGTACTAAATATTCAATCGGTCGGGCGTGGGGCCGAGCTGCTAAATCATTAACGTAAACGAAGAGTGTAGCTCTGGTATTCTGCTGTTACTTTAACTCATCGGTCAGTGATCGTAGACAATGATGGTCGACGAGGTTGTGTGTATTATACATGATATAGACGTCTTTATTTGAATACATATGTTGCATCATACATAATATGCGGGTATATATACATATACATAATTTATACATATAGAAGAGCGTGGGCGACGGATAAGACTGAGACAACAGCGTGCTATGGGTTACACGAAAGGTTGTCATCGCCACCGCGTGCGACACTCTATACAGCCGTCGCAGCTTTGTCAATACCTTAGATGCGAGTGAGAAGGTTATCAATGGCGCTGACACGAACACCGCTCGAACGACAGCCCGGCACTTGCGCGACTTCAAAGCAAGCGATATACTCGAGAAATAAGAGTTTATTTATATTTAATAAGAAGCACAGATGGAGTTTATATGAAGGAAGCGGCTTCCGGTGCGAGGGTTGGCGCATGGTTTGCGTGCAAACGAACAATTCCGTAGCATTGTGCGAGTGTCGCATATGCCATGCGTGCGCCGATCCATCGAGCAAATATTGGCAAATTAATGTACTATTAATTGCATATTTGCGCTTCTATACACAGTTATTTACCTACATTCGCGCCTCCGATGCTGTATACGAGTGTTAGATGTGTGTAACGCTTTCAAAAGTATTGCGTTGTGCAGGTTTGATGTAACTACGCTTTTATTCAAGCTAGTAGTCGTGCGTATGGTATGGGATGTGTTTCCGTCTGTGTGTACATGCGTGCGTGCGTGTGTGTGTGTGTGTGCGCGTGTGTGTGTGTATGTGTGTGTGTGTGCGTGCGCGCGCGCGTGTGTGTGTGTGTGTGTGTGGGTGTGTGTATGCGCGCGCGTGTGTATGTGTACATGAATGGAGAGAAAGGCTAGCATAATAGAGAGAAAAGGAAAGAGCAAACGCTGCGCGGGAGAGAAATTCAGCCATGATTAAATTGTTTAAAACGCGAAAAACCAATTCACTTATCTCAGCTTATTGCTGCTATATATATATATATCTCTCTCTCTCTCTCTCTCTCTCTCTCTCTCTCTCTCTCTCTCTCTCTCTCTCTCTCTCTCTCTCTCTCTCTCTCTCTCTCTCTCTCTCTCTCTCTCTCTCTCTCTCTCTCTCTCTCTCTCTCTCTCTCTCTCTCTCTCTCTCTCTCTCTCTCTCTCTCTCTCTCTCTCTCTCTCTCTCTATATATATATATATATATCGATGACGGGCTATATATAGTGAAGATGACATACGGAAAGCATTCAACATTAAACGTAAAAATTACCATCTCTAAACCACCTCGCCACAGGCGGAACCGTGTCGGCCTGCCGGACACTAGTTTCTGAATTTTCTGAGCAGAATTTTTCCTGGGTCCAGCGAGTTCGTATGCAGCGCAGGCGGTCGCATCCATCTTCCCGCTCTACGTACACTGCAAGCGTGCGTGGCGATTTTCTCGCTGTTCGTTTTGCTGATGCGAGCATTTTGGCGAAAAACTTTTCTTCGGCGACGTTACGAGGCCGTTAGTGTCACGCTGCTGCCTGTACTTGTCACCAGTGATTCAATTTTATTACTGAGAGTGAACGGGAACTTCCCGCTCCCCTCCTCCCCTCCTCCCTTCCTCCCCTCCTGCCTCCGCTGCGTACACACGGACTCCGGCAGTCGGCGTTCAATGCACGGAAAGCCGTCGTCGGCACATGAGTACGGCACTTGTCGGCGCGAGGCTTTTTGCCGGGAGTGCTTCTCTCAGCCGGCCGACGACAGAGAGCGACTGCCGGGCTCTTACGGGGCGAAAAGCGTCTGCGTCGGAGCGCCTGAATGCCATTCATGCGTGCGTTGCATGCCGTTAGTTAATTACAGGCGCGCTCGATCGATGCTGCGTAGAGCTTCAGAGCTCAGAACCGGGGCGTAAAACAACAAGATACTAAAGCTGTGGAGTGGTTCGTGATCTGTATAGCGGACTGAGGAGCTAGAGCCCGGCGTGAAGGAGAAACAAAAAGCCACTCGTCGCAACCGTGCCGCCAGGTGGTGCTGCGTACTCGGGATCCGGTGCTGCTGCCGAGACGAGACGCCGTTGCCATCGTTACGCCGATTCGCCGACGAGAATGCACTCGGTGGAGCAGTCTCGGGAGTCTTCCGTGTAAATACTCGGACCTGAGTTTTTGTTTCGTCGTCGTACGTTTCCGACACGCGCGGGTGACGCCGTCAAACATCGTCGTCGTCGTTGTTGTCGTCGTCGTTGTCGTCGTCGTCAGCGTCAGCGTCAGCGTCAGCGTCAGCGTCAGCGTCAGCGTCAGCGTCAGCGTCAGCGTCGTTGTCGTCGTCGTCGTTGTCGTCGTCGTCGTCGTCGTCGTCGTCGTCGTTGTCGTCGTTGTTGTCGTCGTCGTCGCCGTCGTCGTAGTCGTCGTCGTCGTCGCTGGCATTGACGTCGTCCTCGTCGTTGTCGTCGTCGTCGTTGTCGTCGTCGTCGTTGTCGTCGTCGTCGTTGTCGTCGTCGTCGTAGTCGCCGTCGTCGTCGTCGTCGTCTTCGTCGTCATCGCAGTCGTCGTCGAAGTCGTCGTCGTCGTCGTCGACGTCGTCGTCGTCGTCGTCGTCGTCGTCGTCGTCGTCGTCGTCGTCGACGTTGTCGTCGTCGTCGTCGACGTCGGCGTCATCGTCGTGGGCGTCGTCGTCGTCGGCGGCGTTGTCGTCGTCGGACCCGCTCAGCATCGCCGCAGCGACGTGATCGCGCCTCTAATTATCTCTCTCGCGGCGTCTTCGTGTTTGTCGTCTGCCGAGCTTGTTACTGTTTAGGTAGCTACGCGGCCGATAATAGAATTTAATTAGCAATATATCATATAATTATCAATTATTAATATCGTGCATTGCGAGAGTGTGTTACGATGGTGCGAGCTGACTCGCCCCTCTCTCTTCCCTCGCACACGCGGTCGACGCGTTTCGTGATTATACAAGACGGACGAGACAATGTCCCAATTATCAGGATACGCCGACCGCTTTTAAAATTAGCAGAAAACTAGAACGAAGAGGCGTCCATTTGCACAGTTAATTAGAATGAGAAGATGAGGGGCAATCTTATACGACCTTTGCAAAGAAGGCAGGAAGAAATTATGTTACGCATCGCGCGCGCACCCTGGCGGCAATCGATGACATTAACCGCTGCTTAAGATCAAGCAAAGGCTTCACATATTCAAGCCACCGTTAATTACCGTAGCACCGTTAATGTGTTATTTATTAAAATTTAAATTCAAATTTATATTTGGCAAACTTAGCGGCCAAAAGCTGAATACGGGGCAATAACGGTGAAGCTTATGCCGTGACAACATGTCGCCCGTAAAACCCTGTAACGCTCCAGGGAGGGTATTAGCGATCTTATGACCCAGTATTTATTATTATTATTATTATTATTATTATTATTCGCTCCTCCCAACAAACTTAATCACACTCTCGTTTAAGATTTCATGTAAGTGCTAGTTATCGAATAATTAGCGCCAGTACGGAGACATAATAAGGTCTCATTAAACCCGCGACCAGCAAAACCAAGATCAACACAATACCAGGGAAAGAGATGGCGATGAGTACAGCCAGTGTTCTCGTATGCGATGTGTCAATGCTCTGACGGAAGAGAAACAGACTGTGCGCGTACCGGACTCGTCTACTACTGTAATTGTCGGCGTGCGTACATTACCATACATCCCCTTCGATAAATCAAACACCGTTGGCATTCGTAAGTGACAGGCATATTGGATCACTGGCAATAATATTGAGCACTTCGTTGAAGCATGTGCGCTAGATGATTTTCTCTCTCATCTGTCTCTCTCTCTCTCTCTCTCTCTCATTCTCGCGGTGTACTTCGCGCTTTTTCTCCCTCCCGCTATCTCTCTTCCGCTCCTCGTTCTTCTTCTCCGTGTGTGTGCGTGTGTGTGTGTGTGCGTGCGTGCGTGCGTGCGTGCGTGTGTGGGTGTGTGTCTGTTTCTCTTTATCGTTCGCGTGTTCTCTCTCCCCTCTCCCCCTCTATCCTCCTGTCTCGCCCTCTCTCACCTCCTCTCTCGCTCTCTCTTCGCTCACCACTCTCACCGTCTCTCTCTGCTCCCCCTCTCTCCCACGCTAGACAGATCGTGTCCCGACGTTATTGAGAACACATCATGTTTCTTTCATTGCTAGTCGAGCCGGTTCGATGAATCGCGCTCGCATTGATATAGAGTCAGGCCTTCCGCCACATCAAAGCAATGAGAAGCTTGCACGAGTTCGAGAGTTGGGTAAAAAGTCAAGCTTCGATCACACAGCGGCGTTCTCTTTCGCCCCATATCGGTGCGCATACATTTCTCTTTGCAATGTCTACCGTCTGTGGTAATCAGTGGATTCATGAGACGGGATTTTTTCTGGAATACACAGGAGACTTCTCTAAAGAACCCGACACACCAGCACATGATGCCAAATACACGCACAGCACATACACATATTATCGGGAGTGTAAAATAGATACAATAGATATATAATAGTGTATAATAATATATATAAAAATAATCTATTGTTATACACTCCTGATATTATGTATAAAACGCAGACATCATACACACACGTGAGCGTGCGCCACCCATTCACGATGCGGTTTTCTAGTCATTCACGCAATGTTTTCATCGTCAGTTAGACAGCGTTCCATCAGTCCTTCCCTTCCCATCATTCAAGTAATGTTCCCCGTCCATCACTTGCAGGGTATTACCCCAGTGTTTCACGTAGTGTTTATCAGATACCATTTATAGTATTCCTCCAGTCATTCTCAGAATGTTCCCTATATCACTTACCGAACGCTCTCATAGTCATTCACATAATGTCCCCCATTTACAGTATTCCCTCGGCAATTCCGATACTGTTGCTCAGCAATCACTCACACATCATTCCTACAGCCATGCACATGGAATTTTCTTCCCCGTTCCCATCATTTAGCCGTCGTTCCCCAGACACTCTCCGCGGAGTGTCAACAGACACTCCAACCTCGCGTTATACGACTAATTCACACAAATTTACGCGCTGCCCACGAGCGCCGGTGCGTACAGCCGAGGAGCTCACCAGCCTCCCTAGCTCCTGCGTATAACAGGGCTTCATGGGATGCGGGGGAGGGCAGCGTTGTTTATGTAACCATAAATAATACTCCGCTGAAAATAAACGCGGGCTGAAAGGCGGTTACGAGACAAGCGAGTGAGTCTGCTTGGAAGGTTACTATAATATCAAGAGTCCATAATAAAGTCTATAATAGAGTGTCTCTATTATGCACTCTTGCTAATAATATTATGCTAGAGTTACCTGAGCTCTACGGGAAACTTGAGGAAAAATAAGGGAAACGCTATACATACATATTACAAGTAACTGCTATACGTGGTGAGTCTGCGTCTATTCGACATTTAGTTCGACAAGCATGTCGCCTATATACGCAGATCGCTACTTTTTTTACGTGCATTCAATTTGCCCGTGAGAGCGCACGCGAAATAAAAAAATATCATCATCGCTATGCCCTGAACTTTTCTATATCGAATAGCGTCTTACGTAAGATACGCACTTCCATTAGGCAAGCGTTGAATAGTGCTCATTATTATACAAGACGCTAGATGTTTCATGCCCTCACAGTGACCTGCATGCCTATATACGTGATATCGGGGTTGCGTGCATGGTGGGCACAGACACACGCGCGCGAAGCGCGCACGAGCGCGCACACACGCATACACACATACGCACACATACGCGCGCGTGCACGCGCACACATACACACGCGCACACACACATACACACACACACAACATACACATCCCCCACACACACATACATCCCCCACACACACACATACACATCCCTCTACACACACATACACCTCCCCCCACACACACACATTAACCTCTCCCACCCCACACACACTGTCGTCTGACGTGCGAGAGAGATCATCGCCGGTTCGACCAGACCAGACGCGCCCCAGCGACCATGACCACTCACGCAGCAACCATCGGATAAAACCGAATCCCATGACATCTCGTTAGCTCTTCGATTACCTACTCCTTAGGCGCGCTGTGACAAAAAAATAGGCGTCCCTACTCCCTAGGCGTCATACCGACCGAGAGATGTCTCTGAATCTCTCTCTCTCTCCCCCTCCCTCTCTCTCTTTCTCTCTCTCTCTCTTTCTCTCTTCTATCTCACTCTCTCCACCCTCTCTCTCTCTCTCTCTCTCTCTCTCTCTCTCTCTCTCTCTTCTCTCTCTCTCTCTCTCTCTCTCTCTCTCTCTCTCTCTCTCTCTCTCTCTTTCTCTCTCTCTCTCTATAGTCACCGCTAAGCGCTCGCGGAAGATCGACATGGATCTAATGGGCAAACGGTTTGTTTCGGGGGCACAAAGCATCAGCTAGCGGAGGAAACAATCCCTCATTATTTATCTATCAGTGTGGCGTGGCGGCTGCCGTAACGTATTGAGCCTCGAAAAAGATCGGAGTAATATATAGGCATGCATGGACAGTCGATACTGACGTCGGATACGCGCGTAGACGCTAGCGTGGCTTATATTAGCCTGCCGCGTGCTCTAACACGCAACTCTATTACACTAATGTAATCTTCGGAGAGGATGTAATCAACAGGTTACAACGCCGGAGGTCTTAGATGCGTGCCGACGCACGAATTCCCCCTAATTAAGATTTATAACCGCGCGCGGTCGTGTAGTTGCGAATTGCAGGAACATAGTAGAGATTGGGTACGGCACAGCTATACACTACTGTAACACTGGTCAGTGTAGATCTGCCTTCTAGTAACGCTGATAGGGTCTATGTCTCCCGGGGCACTGCCAGAACGTACCCTGGTACTATATTATATGCCGGACCGTACCTCGTCTACTCCACTAACGAGTCTAGGGAGTCGCCTACGCCTACTCCCTAACCCTAACCCGAACCCGAACCCGAACCCGAACCCAAACCCTAACCCTAACCCTAACCCTAATAAATCCTAACCCTAACCATATCAAATAGTGACCAGGGTACGTTCCGGTATACCGGACCGTACCCAGGGTACGTTCTGGCAGTACCCTGGGGGACATAGACCCTATGAGCTCTAGTAACATTAGGAACAGCGACTAGCGGGCTAATATTGAAAATTACGCGTGCAGTGGTCGTTTGATTTCGGGAATAGAGCAGGCTATAGAACTTGGCTATATCGATATTCGGCTTACCACATAGAAAGCAAGTTATGGCATGTGTTGACTCTGCGTTGAATACGGTTTATAGATTTAGCGCGGTGGCATGACTTACTTAACTGGGGAAAATATAATTTCATTGACAGTTCCACTCGTGAATTACTGAAATAAACGTCTTTTCTGGGACTTTTCTCAGTGTCAGCTCAGACTACAATAGAGAGCATTGGGTGGACATTTTATGCTGATAGAACAGCGGTTCTTAATATGGGGGTCGTGACCAATATGGGGGTCGTTTTGGGGTTTTCCGGGAGTCATGAAGGTGTCATAAATGAAACAAATCCATTTAAATTCTATATAAATCGGGCTGGTTTTTTTTAACCATTTGTTTCGGGGTTCACGGTACTGACCAAGAATGTCTGATGGGGTCATGGAGCGAAAAAGGTTCAGACCTACTGTGATAGACGGTCATGGGCTACAGTAGCGTCTCCACGATTATCTATTAGAGGATGTTAGCGCTTGATGGTTTTGGGTGCTCCACCAATGCGGCCAACACATACGCGCGCGCACACACAGCACGCACACACACACGCGCGCGCACACACACGCGCGCACACAAACACGCGCGCACAAACACACACACACACGCGCGCACACAAACACGCGCGCACAAACACACACAGCACACACACACACACACACACGCGCGCACACACACACACACACACACAGCACGCACACGCACGTACACACACACGCGCGCACACACACGCGCGCGCACACAAACACGCGCGCACAAACACGCACGCGCACGTACACACACCCACACAGCACGCACACGCATGTACACACACACGCGCGCGCGCATAACCTCCCCCCACACACACATACACACCCTCCCTCCTCCACACACACATACACACCCTCTCCCCACCGCACACACACACACACACCGCGCGCAATCCGCTCACGACACCACACACACACACACACAACAACACCACACACACTACACACACAGCACACACACAGCACACACACAGGATACACACACACACACGACAACACACAACACACAGCACACACACACACACCACGACGCCGGCGCGGGGCGGCGCGCGCACGCACGCACCGTACACATCATCACAGTCGACGTCCAGTGTAACAGAAAAGTTTAATCACGCTAGGTTTGATGAATAGGCGTGTCTGTGTATGCCAGCTGTACAGTATATTCGCTTATATGCCGTCTCAGGTGTTCGTGGTGTGTGTGAACTGTGTGTGTGTCGTGTGTGTGTGTCGTGTGTGTGTGTGTGATGTCGTGTGTGTGGTGTGTCTGTGTGTGTGGTGCTATGTGTGCTATGTGTGTGTCGTGTGTTGTGTGTGTCTTCTGTGTGTGGCTGTGTGTGTGCTGTGTGTGTGTGTGTGTGCTGTGTGTGTTGTGTGTGTGTGTGTGCTGTGCTGAGTGTGTGTGTAGTGTGTCGTGCTCGCATATCGCTCAATCTCGGCTTGAAATTTGTGAGCATGTTTCGCCAATTGTTGAAGTCTTATTATGGACACTCTTTGAGCCATTATCTCCAACACACCATGGTTCAGCGCTAACGTAATTTATTACTTACGCTCAAGAACATAAGCGAGGTGTTAGGCGCAAGCTCGAGTCCGTCTAAACTCATTAATTATTGAAGTAAAGGCACTAGCGCTAGCGTTATGGATTTTCGGCATGCGATGATTCGGTGATGAAATGGCTGATAAATACGGGTTCATCGCCGCAAACTCATTATGCCATTGTTTGTTTTTGATCGTGATTATAAACGCCGAAATCTATAATCGCGAATTGTAATAGTACGCGCCATACTAAAAAAAAACGTACGCACGCAACGCACGCACGCACGCATACACGACACGCAGTACACTGCTAGCGTTGACGCACGCACGCACGCAACCGCAATTAACGCACGCATACACACATGGCACACACGCACGCAGCAACGCACGCATACACGCACACACGCCGCATACGAACGCACGCATACACGCACGCACGCACAATACACAGCATGCCACACGCACGCACGGCAGCGGACCACCGCATACACGCACACACGCACGGCATATACGCACGCCATACACGCAGGCACGCACCGCACGCACGCACGAACACAGCACGGCCACGCCGCGCACGCGGCGCACGCTTACAGCGCACACACGGCGACGATACACGCCACCGCATGGCTACTTGAATCGGCACACACGCACGCATGCACTCACAACACCATCACTCGACAGTCTACGCAGTAACAGCGCACGCGCACGATTCACACATAACCGTCGCGCATGTGCGTGCCCGTAAAATGCACTAGTGCTTAGAATAATTTAGTCTGCAGAAACCCGCATTTACGCGGCCATCCACAGCAAATTCCTGAAACTGTATTCTTTAAAGTACGACTTCCTAACTAAACAGATAACAGCAAGCGGAAAAATAGAGGTTTACGCCATATATTTAAATAAATTAAATAGATAAATATATGATCAATAACGTATTTAAACATTTATATAGTATGTGTGTGTGGTCTAAGGGGGGGTGGTGTTTTACTATAGGCGAGCCACACTGCTTGTAATAGACTTCCTGATAAGGCGGTGATTCAATTACAATACCTCAGAGATTTTCATCGCAGTGTACGGCGTGTTGCTAAAAGCCGCGCAATACTTGCGCTCTTTGCCGAGATCATATGAGTATTTGACGCAGTATATATATCTATATCAGTGGCGTATATAATATATATATATATATATATATTAATATATTATATATATATACCACGCCACCGTATATAACGAAAGACTGCGCGTGCTGCAACACCACACACTAGAGTCAGCGGTAGCGCAGCGCAGCATACACTATACTATATGAAAGTCAGAGTAGGTGGGAAGGTAGTGCTAAGAAGACGAGCGCCAACGTACGTGTGCGTGTGCGTGTGCGTATCTGTCGATATAGCGAACCGTCCGGGACGTTTCTGATAAACGCGCCAGCTATAAGAAGAAAATACACGAGCCGTAAATAAACGTGATACGGCGAATCAACGCAAAATCAGATGAACGCGAACAAAGAAATTCGGCAACGGAATGTCCACGCCACAGTCGACACACACGTCGTGGAAGCGAGACGCAGGCACGCACGTATTATGCATGGTATTTAAACGAGCGGTAATCAACGACGTTTGTCGCTCAGTGTGTTTTGTTGCGAAGTTGTTGTGTGTTCGGTGGCCGGCGGTTTACGATGAAACGCGCGGCGCGCGCCTCAGTGTATCGGCGTGCGCATGCGCGCAGTAATGTAACGACATGCCGTGATGGTAAAACGTCGGGCCTCGCCTGCCGCGTGTCGCCTAGCTTTTACGTCGCAAGAATACAAACACGTAAAATCACGCATGGCCGCGCTCGACCGACGAAATTTTGTTATTAGGTACAAAATACGCAATGTTTTCGAAGTAAAACGCGGTCGTCATGCGTATCAACATAGAGAGCGGGTGGCGTGAGCGCGGCAGCGCGCGTGCGGGCTTGCGCTCGGCTTCAATCTGCGGTATTCGCAGCAAGTGTAAATCGCTTGATTAGCAGCCGATAACGACTTGTTGATTATGTGGAGCGTGTGCACCGCTGGAGACGTTCAATTCACAAAAGAGAGTTCCACTTTTCGCGGAGTAATTGGGTTTTCGAGTGAAAATCGTCGTTTTTGTGTTAACACTCGCCGCTTCCTCGGGCGAACGTCTGGGAAATAGCGTCTATACGTTTTCACATGCGTCTATTTAGCAGGCACGCATTAAGAGTCGATTCTAGCACTATTTCGGCGTGTGACATCTGTAGACGATATTTCAAGCTCGCTAGGTCGCTTGCGCTCACTCACTGCAGTCACTAACTCACTCACTACGTCGTTTCGCTCACGTCACTCCACACACTCCACTGCACTCATTCACCACCTCGACTCACTCACTTTCACTCACTCGCCTCACTCCACTCACCTCACTTCACTCACTCAATTACCTCGACATCGTCACTCATTCACTCACATCGTTCACTTCGCTGTCACTTCACTCACTCACTCACTCACTACACTCACTCACTCAATTTTACTCACTCCCACTCAATTCAGCTCACTCGCTCAACTCGCTTGCACTCCATACTTGCACTCACTACACTGCACTCACTCACTCACTCACTCACTCCTCAGCCTCACTCACTCACTCACTCAGCTCAACTCACTCAGCTCACCTCACTCCATGCTCATTCACTCACATCACTCAACTCACTAAACTTCAGCTCGCTCGCCACTCACTCACTCACTCAATCAATCACTCACTCACTCACTCATTCACTCACATCACTCACTTCATTCACTCGCACTCACTCACTCACTTATTCACTCACTCAGTCACTCTGTTCACTCACTCACCTCACCTTGCTCACTCACTCATAATCACTCACTCCACTCACTCACTTCACTCACTGCATCACTCACTCACATCACCTCACTCACTGCACTCACTCACTCACTCAGCTGCCAGCTCACTCACTCCACTCACTCACTCACTCACTCACTCACTCCACTTCACTCACTCACTCATTACGCACGCCAGCGTACGCACCTGCGCTTCCCATCTTATGCTTTCGCGTCTTTACTATCAGTTTTCATTATCTACAACCTTTCATTTAAGCGGTTAACGGTGCCCGCAATATCATATAGCGTAATATTTTCCAGGTTAATCCAGTCATAAAAGCGCGTAATGGTTTATAAAACGTTTAAATGTATATAACATAACGCGATTATTAACCATCTGCTCCGATATAACTCAATGCTGCATGCTCTGCTTTTTCCATAATAATTCTATGAATATTATATGACAGTAACTGAATAGGTGCTTACCGCTGTCACTGCCTGCAGAGTGTGCATGTCATGTACCATGATATAAAAACCAAACATTACGCGCTTGAAAACCAATGCTGGCCCTTTGTGTGGTGCTTGCTCTTATGTCGCTACCTGTAGACACTACACTGTATATCTCGCCACCGATGGCCACCACGATGAAGAGCAAAATAATAATATAATATAATAAAAATAGAGTAATAATAATAATAATAATAATAAGTATACAATGAGGAGAAATAATAATCATATTAATAAGTATAACATGCGAGAAGCCATAATAATAATATATAATAATAATAATAATAAAAATTTACAGTGGTGTTGAGAACTCTGCTCTCTAAAGCAATCGTTTTTGAGAAGAACATTAAGGAACTCCTCTGGCCCCAACACATCTTGCCACAAGGAAGTGCAGAAAACGCACTCCTGGGAACAGCACACATCCTGCGAAAATTCTGGAGTTGAATCCCTATGTCCCCAGGTTGGGCACACCGGGTGCAACCCAGAAGCCACACCGGCCTAATGCGCTCGATGATCCATCTTTGGAAATAATAATAATAAGTATAATTGAAGACCCTATAATAATAATAGTAATAAATAAGTATAACATGAGGCAGCGCTAGAAAAGGCTGAACAGCGACGAAGACAGCGATAGATAGATTCTAGTGAACAAAAAAGTATAGTAAAAAAGAATCTAGAAATGTGATAAATTATAAGACACTGCGGTCTGTAACTAACAAGAATTTCTGCGAACCCCCATAAATACCTGTGCTCGGCCAACTGTCACCTGACTTAGTTTATTACGCAGCAATCAAGGTAGGCTAAATATAACTGGTTATAGCTCCATTGCGGCAGCAAGGAGGTTGTAGGATTCTGTCAGATTGTTTGCGGCCTTTGGCGCTATTATATTATGGATTGTGGTATATATACGGCAGAAGCGATCAGAGAAGAGGGTTCATTTAGTGTTTAAGCGCAACCGCTTTAGTTTATGTTGATGAAGTTACGCCTATATGAATCACAGAACTAGCTAAGCTAGTAAGTTAATTCTGCTACCAATAATGTGGGCTGATTCCATAGTATGTATTTACTTATCGGTTTACTTATAATTAAACAATTATTGATTGGTAGTTCTGTAGCAACATAACAGTTTTTGTAATACCTCGAAAATGCTTTGATCTCAGTCTCGAGCCCTCACAACCAGGCAATCATATACTCCCAATCATAATAATAAACGATACATTTTATACCTACATAATCAATAGCTATGTTATACTAAATGTGTAATATATAATAAATAAGATAATAATGATTTAATGTAATGTAATAACAACTAACACAACACAAACAATACAACAAATTACATATATACAATGTACATCACACAACAATGCGCGCACAGACGTTCATGCCAGCATGATTGGCTCTCACACCCGCACTTGTCACCTTGTCCTCCGTTCTTACCGAATCCGGCATCGAGTTCGGCCGCATCCACGGATGCGAGATCAAGCAGCTTGTCGCGGCTTTTTCGCTTGCGGAGCGCGCGGCGCTTGTTGTCGTAGCCCGCTCAATTCAGACGAGAGTCTTGTCACGTTGATGCGATCTACGGCGGACTCTCCGCGAGCAGCGGCAGCTAGCAGCGCGGGCAGCGCTGATTTTCGTACTGTCGGCCAACTTCGTCTTGTCTCTCTCGTGATTGCTTTCTTTCTTGTTCTGCGGCCGACGTCGGCTCGTCGACGTAACGCTGTTCATTTAGCGCTGCGTCGCTCTGTCAGACTGTTAGTCGATGTGTAGCTTATCCGTGTGTGTCGTGCTGTGTGTGTCTATGTGTGTGTGTGTGTGTGTGTGTGTGCGTGTGCGTGTGTGGGTTTGTGTGTGTGCGAGTGTGCTGGCGTGTGTGTGTGTGTTGGTGTATGCGTGTGGCTGCGTGCGTGTGTGTGTGCGTACGTGTGTCTGATTGTCGTGCATTGTGTGTGCGAGTGTGTGGTTGTGTGTGTGGTGTGTGTGTGGTGTTGTGTGTGTGCGTGTGTGTGTGCGTTGCGTGTGTGTGTGTGTGTGAATGTGATGTGTGGCGAGTTGCCATGCCGCTGTGTGTGTGTGGGCGCGCGCGCGTGTAGTGTACGCGCGCGCGCTGCTGTGTGTGTTGGGCGCTGGGCGTGTAGGTTGTACGGCGTAGCGTGTACGTTGTACATGTTACGGTGCTGCGTCGTGGCGTGTGCATGTGCGTTGTACGCTGCACGTGTGGGTGTACGTGTGCGTGTACGTGTGCAGGTTACGTGTGCGCGCGTTGTGTGTTTTTTGTGCGCGTGTGTTTATCGAGCCGTGTGTGTGTGTTTGTTTGTTTGTGTGAGTGTGTGTGTGTGTGTGTGTGTGTGCGTGCGTTGTGTGCGCGCGTGTGTGGTGTGCGTGTGGGCAATGCGGTGTGGCGGTGTATGTTGTGTATGCGTGTGTGCTGTGCTGGTGTGTGTGTGTGTGTGTGCGTGTGTGCGTGCGTGTGTGTGCGTGTGTGTGTGTATGCGGCGAGGTGCGGCGTGTGTGTGTGTGTGTGTGTGGGGTTGTGTGGGCGCGGCGGTGTGTGCTGCGTGTGTGTTTTATGTGTGTGTGTGATGTGTGCGTGTGTGTGCGCGCGCGCGCGGCGAGTGGTGTGCGTGTGGGTTTATGTGTGTGTGTGTGTGTGTGTGTGTGTGTGTGTGTGTGAGTGTGTGTGTGTGTGTGTGCGTGTGTATGTGGCGTGTGTGTGCGTGTGTATGTGTATGTACGTGTGTGGTGTGTGTGTATGTACGTGTGTGTGTGTGTGTGTGTGTGTGTGTGTGTGCGTGCGTTGTGTG
>NW_014578255.1:20053-22670 GCF_000485595.1 Priapulus caudatus
TGTGTGTGTGTGCGTGTGTGTGCGCGCGCGCGCGCGAGTGTGTGTGCGTGTGGGTTTATGTGTGTGTGTGTGTGTGTGTGTGTGTGTGTGTGTGTGTGCGTGCGTGTGTGCGTGCGTGTGGGGGTGTGTGTCTGTTTCTCTTTATCGTTCGCGTGTTCTCTCTCCCCTCTCCCCCTCTATCCTCCTGTCTCACCTCCTCTCTCGCTCTCTCTTCGCTCACTCTCACCGTCTCTCTTTGCTCCCCCTCTCTCCCACGCTAGACAGATCGTGTCCCGACGTTATTGAGAACACATCATGTTTCTTTCATTGCTAGTCGAGCCGGTTCGATGAATCGCGCTCGCATTGATATAGAGTCAGGCCTTCCGCCACATCAAAGCAATGAGAAGCTTGCACGAGTTCGAGAGTTGGGTAAAAAGTCAAGCTTCGATCACGCTGCGGCGATCTCTCTCGCCCCATATCGGTGCGCATACATTTCTCTTTGCAATGTCTACCGTCTGTGGTAATCAGTGGATTCATGAGACGGGATTTTTTCTGGAATACACAGGAGACTTCTCTAAAGAACCCGACACACCAGCACATGATGCCAAATACACGCACAGCACATACACATATTATCGGGAGTGTAAAATAGATACAATAGATATATAATAGTGTATAATAATATATATAAAAATAATCTATTAATTGTTATACACTTCTGATATTATGTATAAAACGCAGACATCATACACACACGCGAGCGTGCGCCACCCATTCACGATGCGTTATCTAGTCATCCACGCAATGTTTTCATCGTCAGTTAGACAGCGTTCCATCAGTCTTTCCCTTCCCATCATTCAAATAATGTTCCCCGTCCATCACTTGCAGGGTATTCCCCCAGTGTTTCACGTAGTGTTCATCACATACCATTTATAGTATTCCTCCAGTCATTCTCAGAATGTTCCCTATATCACTTACCGAACGCTCTCATAGTCATTCACATAATGTCCCCCATTTACAGTATTCCCTCGGCTATTCCGATACTGTTGCTCAGCAATCACTCACACATCATTCCTACAGCCATGCACATGGAATTTTCTTCCCCGTTCCCATCATTTAGCCGTCGTTCCCCAGACACTCTCCGCGGAGTGTCAACAGACACTCCAACCTCGCGTTATACGACTAATTCACACAAATTTACGCGCTGCCCACGAGCGCCGGTACGTACAGCCGAGGAGCTCACCAGCTTCCATAGCTGCTGCGTATAACAGGGCTTCATGGGATGCGGGGGAGGGCAGCGTTGTTTATGTAATCATAAATAATACTCCGCTGAAAATAAACGCGGGCTGAAAGGCGGTTACGAGACAAGCGAGTGAGTCTGCTTGGAAGGTTACTATAATATCAATAGTCCATAATAAAGTCCATAATAGAGAGTATCTAGATACTCTCTATTATAGACTTTATTATGGACTCTTGATATTATAGTAACCTTCCAAGCAGACTCACTATATGAGTGATTATGCACTCACTATATGAGTGATTATAGAGCTATTATGCACTCTTGCTAATAATATTATGCTAGAGTTACCTGAGCTCTACAGGAAACTTGAGGAAAGAATAAAGGAAACGCTATACATACATATTACAAGTAACTGCTACGTGGTGAGTCTGCGTCTAATCGACATTTAGTTCAAGTATGTCGCCTATATACGCAGATCGCTAGTTTTTTACGTGCATTCAATTTGCCCGTGAGAGCGCACGCGAAATAAAAAATATCATCATCGCTATGCCCTGAACTTTTCTATATCGAATAGCGTCTCACGTAAGATACGCACTTCCATTAGGCAAGCGTTGAATAGTGCTCATTATTATACAAGACGCTAGATGTTTCATGCCCTCACAGTGACCTGCATGCCTATATACGTGATATCGGGGTTGCGTGCATGGTGGGCACAGACACACGCGCGCGCGCGCATACACACACGCGCGAAGCGCGCACGCGCGCGCACACACGCATACACACATACGCACACATACGCGCGCGTGCACGCGCACACATACACACGCGCACACACACATACACACACACACAACATACACATCCCCCCACACACACATACATCCCCCACACACACACATACACATCCCTCTACACACACATACACCTCCCCCCCACACACACACACATTAACCTCTCCCACCCCACACACACTGTCGTCTGACGTGCGAGAGAGATCATCGCCGGTTCGACCAGACCAGACGCGCCCCAGCGACCATGACCACTCACGCAGCAACCATCGGATAAAAACGAATCCCATGACATCTCGTTAGCTCTTCGATTACCTACTCCTTAGGCGCGCTGTGAGAAAAAAATAGGCGTCCCTACTCCCTATAGGCGTCATACCGACCGAGAGGAGAGGATGAGAGAGAGAGCGACAGAAAGAAGAGAGAGCAAAGAGAGAGAGGGAGGGGGAGAGAGAGAGAGAGATTCAGAGACATCGCTCGGTCGGTATGACGCCTATAGGGAGTAGGGACGCCTATTTTTTTCTCACAGCGCGCCTAAGGAGTAGGTAATCGAAGAACTAACGAGATGTCATGGGATTCGTTTTTATCCGATGGTTGCTGCGTGAGTGGTCAT
>NW_014578255.1:24870-29616 GCF_000485595.1 Priapulus caudatus
TGTGTGTGTGTGTGTGGGTGTGTGTGTGCGTGCATGTGTGTGTGTGTGTGTGTGCGCGTGCGTGCGTGCGTGTGTGTGTGTGTGTGTGTGTGTGTGTCGTGTGTGTGTGTGTGTGTGTGCGTGTGTGTGTGTGTGTGCCCATATCGCTCAATTCGGCTGAAATTTGTTGAGCATTTTCGCCAATTGTTTGAAGTCTTATTATGACACTCTTTGAGCCATTATCTCCAACACCATGGGTTCAGCGCTAACGGGTAATTCTATTTATCTTACGCTCAAGAACAAAGCGAGGTTGTAGGGAAGCTCGAGTCCGTCTTAAACTCATTAATTATTCTGAAGTAAAGGCACCGCCAGCGTTATGGAAATTTTTCGCATGCGTGATTCGGTGATGAAATGGCGATAAAACGGTTCATCGCAAACTCATTATGCATTGTTTGTTTTTGATCGTGATTATAAACGCCGAAATTATAATCGCGAATTTGTAATAGTACCGCCATACACGTACGCACGCACGCACGCACGCACGCATACACGCACGCATACACGCACGCACGCACGCACGCACGCACGCACGCATACACGCACGCATACACACATGCACACACGCACGCACGCACGCACGCATACACGCACACACGCACGCATACACGCACGCATACACGCACGCACGCACACATACACGCATGCACACACGCACGCACGCACGCACGCACGCATACACGCACACACGCACGCATATACGCACGCATACACGTAGGCACGCACGCACGCACGCACGAACACACGCACGCACGCACGCACGCGCGCACGCTTACACGCACACACGCACGCATACACGCACGCATGCACGCACGCACACACGCACGCATGCACTCACACGATCACACATACCCTCGCGCATGTGCGTGCCGTAAAATGCACTAGTGTTAGGAAGAATTTATCTCAACCCATTTACGCATGCAGAGCAACTTCCTGAAACTGTGATTCTTAAAGTACGACTTTCCTAACTAAACAGATAACAGAAGCGGAAAATAGAGGTTTACCCATATTTAAATAAATAAATAGATAAATATATATCTATATAAACGTATTTAAACATTTATATGTATGTGTGTGTGTGTCTGTATATGGGGAGGGGGTGGTGTTTTACGAGATAGGCGAGCCACACTGTCTTTAATAGACTTCCTGATAAGGCGGTGATCAAATTACAATACCAAATTTCATCGCTGTTGCTAAAACCGCAATACTTGCGTCTTTGCGAGATCAATAGTATTTGGCATATATATATATATCAGTGGCGTATATAATATATATATATATATATATATTATACACGCCACCGATATAAACGAAATACTGCGCGTGTGCAACACACACACTAGAGTCACGTAGGCGCACGCACGCATACACTATATATAGAAAGAGAGTAGGTGGGGAGGTAGGGGAAGAGAGAGCGCACGTACGTGTGCGTGTGCGTGTGCGTATGTGTCTATATAGGAACGGTCCGCGTTTTCGTATAAACGCGCACTAAAGAAGAAAATACACGAGGTAAATAAACGTGATACGCGAAGCAACGCAAAATCAATGAACGCGAACAAGAAATCGGAACGGAATGTCCACGCCACAGTCGACACACACGCGTGGAAGCGAGACGCAGCACGCACGTATATGATGGCTATTTATAACGAGCGTAACAAGACGGTTATTTGTCGCTCTTTGTGTTGTTTTGTGCGAGTTGTTTGTGTTGTTTCGGTGGCCGGCGGTTACGATGAAACGCCGCGCGCGCCTCAGTGATGCGTGCATGCGCGCAGTAATGTACGACAGCGTGATGGTAAAACGTCGGGCCTCGCTCGCCCGTGTCGGCTCAGCCTTTTACGTCGCAAAATACAAACACGTAAATCACGCATGGGCCGCGCTCGACCGACGAAATTTGTTATAGTACAAATAAGCGAATGTTTTCGAAGTAAAACGCGTCGTCATGCGTTCAAATAGAGAGCGGGTGGGGGGAGGGGCAGCGGGTGCGGGCTTGCGCTCGGCTTCAATTGCGGGTAATCGAGCAAGTGTAATCGCTTGATTAGCAGCCGATAACGACTTGTTGATTATGTTGAGGTGTGCACCGACTGGAGACGTTCAATTCACAAAGAGAGTTCCATTTTCGGAGTAATGGGTTTTCGAGTGAAAATCGTCGTTTTGTTGTTAAACTCGCCCTCCTCGGGCGAACGTCTGGGAAATACGTCTATACGTTTTCACATGCGTCTATTTAGCACCATTAAGAGTCGATTTAGCACTATTTCGGTGCGTGTGACATTGTAACGATATTTCCAACTCGCTAGGTCGTTCGCTCACTCACTCAGTCACTCACTCACTCACTCGGTCGTTCGCTCACTCACTCACACACTCACTCACTCATTCACTCACTCGCTCACTCATTCACTCACTCGCTCACTCACTCACTCACTCACTCATTCACTCACTCGCTCACTCATTCACTCACTCACTCACTCGCTCACTCACTCACTCGCTCACTCACTCACTCACTCACTCACTCACTCACTCACTCACTCACTCACTCATTCACTCACTCACTCACTCACTCACTCACTCACTCACTCACTCACTCACTCACTCACTCATTCCCCCACTCACTACATCACCGTCACTCACTGCACTCACTCATCACTCACTCACTCACCTCACTCACTCACTCACTCACTCACTCACTCACTCATTACGCACGCACGTACGCACATGCGCTTTCCCATTCTTCATGCTTTCGCGTCTTTACTATCAGTTTTCATATCTACAACCGTTCATTAAGCGGTTAACGGTGCCCATATATCATATAGCCTATATTTTCCAGTTAATCCAGTTATATAAAGCGCGTAATGGTTATAAAACGTTAAATGTATTAACATCGCGATTATAAATCTGCCCCGATATAACTCAGTGTGCATGCTCTGTTTTTCATAATATTCTATGATATATATGACAGTAAGTGAATAGGTGTACCGCTGTCACTGCTGCAGAGTGTGCATGTCATGTACCATGATATAAAAACCAACATTACCCGCTGAAAACCAATGCTGCCCTTTGTGTGGTGTTGCTTCTATGTCGCTACCTTGTAGACACACTGTATCTCGCCACCGATGGCCACCACTATGAAGAGCAAAATAATAATAATAATAATAATAATAATAATAATAATAATAATAATAATAATAATAATAATAATAATAAGTATAAATGAGGAGAAATAAAATCATATTAATAAGTATAAATGAGAAGCAATAAAATAATAATAATAATAATAATAATAATAATAAAATTGTACCAGTGGTGGTTGGAGACTTGGCTCTCTAAAGAACTCCCTGGCCAACACACTGCACAAGAAGTGCAGAAAATCGCACTACTGGGAACAGCACACATCCTGCGAAAAATTCTGGATTGAATCCCTATGTCCCAGGTTGGGACACGGTCAACCCAGAAGCCACCGGCTAATGCCGTGATCCACTTTGGAAATAATAATAATAAGTATAAATGAAGACCTATATAATAATAGTAATAATAAGTATAAATGAGGAGCGCTAGAAAGGCTGAACCAGCGGACGAAGACAGGATATCACATCTAGTGAAAAAAAATATAGTAAAAGATCTAGAATGTGATAAATTATAAGACACTGCGTCTGTACTACAGAATTTCCTGCCGAACCCCATAATACTGTGCTCGGCAACTGTCACCCTGACTTAGTTTATTACGCAGCATCAAGGAGCTAAATATAACTGTTATAGCTCCTTGCGCAGCAGAGGTTGTAGATTCTGTCGATTGTTGCGGCTTTGCGTCTATATTTATGGATTGTGGTTATATATACGGCAGAAGCGATCAGAGAAGAGGGTTCATTTAGTGTTTAAGGCAACGCTTTAGTTTATGTTTGATGAGTTACGCCTATAATGAATCACAGCTAGCGTAAGGCTAGTAAGCTTAATTCTCTACCAATAATGTGGGCTATTCCCATAGTATTATTTACTTATGGGTTTACTTATAATAAAACAATTATTGATTGGTAGTTCTGTACAACATAAAGTTTTGTAAACCTCGAAAATGCTTTGATCTCCAGTCTCGGCCCCTCACAACCAGGCAATACTCGCATATCATAATAATAAACGATAACATTTTATACTATCATAATCAAGAGCTGATGTTATCTTAATGTAATATTAATAAATAAATAATAATGATTAATGTAATGTATACAACAACAACAACAACAACACAACAATACAACAAATAACATACAACAATGTAATCACTCAACAATGCGCGCACAGACGTTCATGCCAACTTGTCACTTGTCCTCCGTTCTTACGACATCCGCACCGAGCTTCGGCCGCATCCACGGGCTGCGAGGATCAAGCGAGCTTGTCGCGGCTTTTCGTTCGCGGAGCGCGAGCGCTTGTTGTCGTAGCCGCTCAATCAGACGGAGAGTCTGTCACGTTGATGCGATCTACGGGATCTCGCGAGCAGCGGCAGCTAGCAGCGCGGACGCTGATTTCGTCTGTCGCAACTTCGTTGTCTCTCGTCTGATTGCTTTCTTTCTTGTCTGCGCCGACGTCGCTCGTCGACGTAACGCTGTTCATTAGCGCTGCGTCTGTCGCTGTTAGTCGATGTGTGTGTGCGTGTGTGTGTGTGTGTGTGTGTGTGTGTGTGTGTGTGTGTGTGTGTGTGTGTGTTGTGTGTGTGTGTGTGTGTGT
>NW_014578255.1:30422-37772 GCF_000485595.1 Priapulus caudatus
GCGAAAATTTCATTCGTTTGCGCTGCGGCTCTCGGCAATGATCGGCAATTCTCGGCAGTGATCGGCACTGTCAGACGGCGAGCGAAGGAAATAACTGTGAAATCTCGTGTTATGTGTGTGTGTGTGTGTGTGTGTGTGTGTGTGTGTGTGTGTGTGTGCGTGCGTGTGTGTGCGCGCGCGTGCTGCTTACATGGGCCATAATGTGGGCGCCACGAAACCCCTCACTGAACTAGGAAGGGCCGAGTGTGTCGAGAAATGCTAGGTCTAGGACCTGCGATGCTACCTTCTCAATCTCATATCTACGCCGCGCCGCTGCTTGTATAGAACTTAATGAAGTTCGGCGACAGAATTTAGCTAACTCAGCATTATAAGATCTCCCGCAGAAACTGACACGGGTTTCTCTATCGCACACTGACGAACTGAATATACAGATTTTTTATTTATGAACCCACACGCACACGCACAAGCGCACGCACTCGCACGCACACAATAATACAGTTTCAGACAACAAGAGACTAGCTGATGGCCGCTGTTTCTGCTGCTGTTGGTGCTTATGTTGGTATCGCAGTCGATATCTTTGAGAATGACAACGTCTTCCTCGTCGTTGTTGCTGCAGCCACTGTTGTTGCTATTATTTTTGTTTTTGTTTTTGTCATTGTCATTGTCATTGTCATTGCCATTGTCATTGTCATTGTCATTGTCATTGTCATTGTCATTGTCATTGTCATTGTCATTGTCATTGTCGTTGTCATTGTCATTGTCATTAGCATTGTCATTGTGTTTGTCATTGTGGTTGTCATTGCCGTTGTCATTGTCATTGTGTTTGTCATTGTCATCGTCATTGTCATTGTCACTATCAATATCACTATCACTATCACTATCACTATCACTGTCGCTATGGCTGTCATTGTCACTACGCTGTTGCTGTCACTATCACCGTCACAGCTGCTGATACTGTTGCTATTGCTGTAATTATTGTTATTATTATTATTAGTTAATTATTATTGTTATTGTTATTGTTATTGGTATTGTTATTGTTGTTATTATTATTATTATTGTTATTGTTATTGGTATTGTTATTGTTATTGTTATTGTTATTGTTATTGTTATTGTTATTGTTATCGTTATTGTTATTGTTATTGTTATTGTTATCGTCATCGTTATTGTTATCGTTATCGTTATCGGTATCAGTATCCGTATCTTTATCATTATTGTTACTGTTATTGTTATTGTTTATTGTTGTTGTTATTGTTTATTGCTGTTGTTGTCGTTGTTGTGGTTACTGACGAGAATGACGATGTTATTGTTGTGGTTTCAGATATTGGGTGGTTCACAAAAGTTTAAAGTTTCATTAGCTCATACGCATTAAAACTCAACAAAGCCGTCGCTCAGCCACTCGCTGTGATATTTAAATCATTTTATGAACCACTGTGGCTGCATCTGTGTGTAGAACTTATTGTTCATCGCATTCGTGTGTGCGCATACAAGTAACCACAATTATAAACGACCAATAGATATTTTATTTAATATAGAAGATGCCTCGAAACTAATGAAAATCTCACGAGGGCGCGTCGTATAGCTCTTACATTGCGTTCATGCCATCCACGTCTGAGTGGGAATTACATATAAACGGACCTTCTTCATGCGTTGTAGTTTTCGTAAACATTTTGGAAATGAATTTATAAGGAGAGTGTAAGGAATTGGTTTTACACCGTCATATTTTGAGGACGTACGCGGGTAAACTGTACCGAAGAAGTTTTTTTGAATTTTATCATACCGTTATATGCGGACTAGAATCAATAATTCGTTAGAAACTCGATGTTTGAAGAGAAAACAGAAACAGAGTGCTGTGTTTGCGAACGCTCTCGAAGATGATCCGAAGCAAACTGCGTATACTCACGTCGATTTATATTTTCGTTTCCTCCACGGCGCTTAGGTCAAATGAAAGATGCATGCAATTACCATGTACGTTCGGTTTATTCATACACGATATCAGCGGTTGTCTTTTAGTCCCGCACTGCTCATCGCTAGTCATTACAACGTTTTTCATAGGACGTAGGAGATGCATAAGCCGCTTAAGACAGATGAGTTAATCTCACGTTGCGTCTAATACGAATCTGCTGTTTATGACGGAGGGGATTGATTCGATAGATGCTGAATAACTGCGCGCAGCTAATAGAAAAAACGAGAGTACGTGTAAACTTTCTGTAAACCGTTGGCTAGTTAATCTCTCCTCAATAGTCCATCAGCTGTGAGTATAGAAAGGCGTAGACGATCGCATCGCACGGCTTTGGACGGGGCAGCAAGCGGCTATCTCTATACACGCACGTTGTGTGCCATCGACAACCACGCAAACACGATAAAGGTGTTACGCAGATCGAAGAGAACGAGAGAATAACAGACAGGCCAACGTAGACACAGACAGGCACATACACACAGACAGACACACACAAAGGCTAACAAAGAAGACAGTTGGCTAGGCGGACGGGACTCATAGATAATCATACGGACGAAAAGACGGATGGACATACGGACGGACGTAAGGACAGACAGACTGACGCACGCACAGACGCACGCGTACACTCTCTCTCTCTCTCTCTCTCACACAACACACACACACACACACACACACCATGCACAATGCACACAATCACACCACACGCCACACCACACACACACACCCACACACACCCACACACACACGTCACACGCGCGCGCACACTCTTTCGCATTCTCGTCGATGGACAGACACACAGGGGAGAAAATGTTTCAATATTTCAACATTCCTCTGAGCGTATCTGTGCAGATCGGCAGCCGGTATATACTCACACTCTCTGCTGCTTGTCGCGATGACAGCGCCGCCGCTGCAGCTACTCTCGAAATGCCTTCGTTTTCTTACAAACGTTATTAATCGCAGCGAAATTCTTTCTCTCTCGCGCAGCCAGCCGAGCGAAACGGTCGCCGAATCTCTCGGAGAATTTTTATTACAGCCGGAAATACGACAACTTACACGCGGCGTTCGTGTATGCGCATGACCTCGTTACCGCATCTAGATTTATGGAACCTTCTAATCATATTTGCGATATAGCCGAAGCCATCAGCGTCACCCATGCGCGCAATAAAGCGTGCATAGAATAGTCCCAATATGTGGATTAATCCCCGGGGTAACCAAGGCGACGGGACAGCGTCTGAGATATGGCTGCAGTTCCACCGTAAGACTTCCTTAAATCCGCGAGAGCAGGGTGGAAACGGAAAACGCGACGCGACATTACGAAGTAATCAGTTGCAAGATCTGCGCCAGATCTCGGCGCCGACAAAAGAGCATTCGGCTGCTTCGGTGCTAAACGTCGAACTGTTTGTCAGTCGTGGCGACGGACGCGATTCCTCGGCAGCGTGTCAAAACCCGAGCTCAGCTGTCGGCTGATACGCACACTCTGAATAATCTTCGGTTTAAAATGCCATTATTTTCATCCGCCACTCGACGGGGAATTACGGTCACTTATCGTATGAAAACATTCGGCGCGGATTTGACGCGAAATCCGCCGCCCCGGCAGGTGTCGCCTCGACCGCTTTGTGCTTCGGCCTGCGAAACACATTGACGCTCTAAATAGGCTACATGTAAATACAATCCAGCGGCTTATACGAAGCGGAAAAAACTCAGCCGAGTGTATGCGTGTTTAGGGGGCCGATCGAGTGGCGATGCTAATGCAGCCGCACATGCATACTAACAAGTGCGTGGTGCGTTGTGTGTGCGAACCCCGACACAGCAGCGCCACCGATCATGTAGTTATGGACATCGATTGTGAAGAGACAAGCGCAGACGATCTACTGTAACACTCAGAGCTGTTGATAAAATCCCATTATACGATCGATAGACAGACTTTTGCCACGAATATATTTAATTACCTTCTCTTCGCAGCCCGTAGATTACGATTCGAGCGAGAGCGAAAAAAAACGCCGATGGATAAAAAAAATGTCCGAGCGCACGAGATTAAAGAGTTTAATCAGACGCCTAACTCGGTCCACTTTTTTTCCTTCAAGAAAAGTGTTTAAATCAGAGTCGCACATAATATTTGTATTCCAAATAGAAATGCATTATTAATAGCGAAAAGATTCGAGTTTGTTTGGTAAAGATGTTAAGTGTCGATGGGACGCTGCGTTTGTTTGTTTACCTTATCCTCGTCCATCTGGTGCTTTGCATATCTTATTCCGAAAAGAAGATGCCAATCGAAAGCATTTTCTCGTTGCTGGCTGGCGGTGTGTTTCTTCTCGCGTACGCCCTAACACTGTGCGACATTTCCCCTCGCGGTAAATAAAGTCGGATGCAAACACGCCGATTTAAACAAAACATGGAACGTCGACTATAGATTTTGTTAGAGAAAATTTCATTCGTTTGCGCTGCGGCTCTCGGCAATGATCGGCAATTCTCGGCAGTGATCGGCACTGTCAGACGGCGAGCGAAGGAAATAACCGTGAAATGTCGTGTTATGTGTGTGTGTGTGGGGGGAAGGGGGGGGGAAGGGCGAGCCAGTGTGAGCTTGTGCCAGTGCAAGAGACAAGGTGGGTGACACGCGCACGCACCCACGCACGCACGCACATACACGCCCCCCCACACACATATATATATTTATTATATGCATATATATTATATATTCCTGATATATCTATAATTATATTTTTTATTTATTTATTTATGGGAAGTGAGAGAGAATGAGATAGAGGCAGGGAGGGGAAGATAGAAAAAGGAAGAAGTAGGCAAGAGAAAGAAAGAGAGAGAGAATGAGCGAGAGAGAGAAAAAGAAAAGGAGAGTGAGCGAAAGAGAGAGAGAGAGAGAGAGAGAATGAGAGATAGAGAGAGAGAAAGAGAGAGAGAGAGAGAATGAGAGAGAGAGGTAGATGATAACTTTTTAATTAGCGTTGGAAATAGATCCGTCTTCCCAAGGACATGAAATCAGCATCGCTTAGATTCCGACAGTCATGAAAGCATCTATTACTATTTACTAAAGAAACTGTTATTGTTGCCACCTATATATGTTGGACATAAAGCCGTTGACGTTCATACGAATATTCCCGTCACGTATATATGTGAATGAATTACGATAATAGCGGAATATCTGTATGGGGCACGCACGATGGCGCCAGTTACGTTAGTAGGAATGTCGCCAGCGCCTGGCCTGGCCACACCACAGGGGGCCCGGCATACAGCGAGATTACGGGGTAGTTTCTCGTGACAAATCGTTACGGAAGTGGCAGACGAAGGAGCGGGCGTACGAGAGTGTGGAGGAGGAGGAGGAGGGGGAGGCGCAGAAAGGAAAGGCAGATAAAGGAAAGGCGCAGAAGAATGAAGAAGCGAAGAAGAAGGAGAGACGTAGAAGGGGGAAGCATAGAAAGGGAAGGCGGGGAAGAAGGAAGAGGTGAAGAAGGAGGGGGCAGAAGGAGAAAGCAGAGAAGGCGGAGAAGAAGGAAGAGACAAAGAAGAAGGAGGCGCAGAAGGGGGAAGCAGGGAAAGGGAAGGCGGAGAAGAAGGAAGAGACGAAGAAAGGAAAGGGCGAAGAAGGCTTATGAAAGCAGGGAAGAGAGAGAGACAAAGAAAAGGATGACGGAGAATAGGGGTGGTGAACGGAGAGACGGAAGTCAAGGAGGCGGAAGACAAGGAGGCAGACAACGGCAGAGGCGACGTAGCGAAGGAGGGATGAACAGCGGGGCGGAGCAGCGGATGGTCGATGGGGGAGGCGTGGGATGAAGCCAGCTCTATATCTATAACTAATTATCGTTGTAAGAGACGGACGTGCATGCGCTCGTGCGGCTGACTGCCTATTCTAATCGTTACGCATTCACGTCTCACGCACATATATAAGCGCCTCAAATGGACACGTCGCATGCTATTCGTGACCGCCGCCTGGGCCACATTTAGAACGCGCTGACGCAAATGGGAGCGTGCCACCCAGCGCGCGCGTTTCTACGCGATCTCGAACACGCTGACGTAATGCGCTCGTGATTGTGTGCGGTGCTTATCAACGCCCTCTAGAGGCGCGCACAGACACGAGAATTTCTTTGAGCGATTCCGGGTGCGACCGGTTCGTCGGGATGTCGTTTACGTGCAACAATGGCGCGGAATCGTCCCACGAGACGCGCGTGTTATTCTAACGCCCTCGTCTAAGATCGCGCGCATGTCATCTGTTCGGTCACGCTCGCCTATAACATCGCGTAAATGTCGTCTGGGTCGGCGTGTTATATCGTGAGCCGTGGGGGCCGCGCGTACATCGCGTGTGTCGTCAGGAGGTCGCATGCGGGCGGATCTCAGGGCGACTTACGCTGCGGTACAGACGACGCGAGCTCCTCGCATAACCCGTGATCTACGTCTCTGCTTCATCTCTTCTTCCTCATGCTTCATCGGCGGCGATGTTGTTTTAAGTTTTACTTGATATTAATCTCGGCCTGCCGCCACCTGATAAGACGACCGCTCCGCACGCGCGCACGCGCGCACGCACGCACGCACGCACGCGGCAGATGAATGCGAGTCGTCGGCTAGTCCTTTATCGCCTCGACGGAAAATTACGTCGGGTTTACGAAGGCGCGAAGGCGCGGCGAGAATGTATCGGAACGAAATCGATATCATGCATTAATGCATTACGAATAAATCACTGCCTTCGAGGCAAGATAAGCGTCGTTTTCGCCGCATAAATAGCTAGTTTTTACCGGATTTAGCGGGTCTTTGCACGCTAACGTCGCTCTGAACTGTGAACTCTGACGAAATCGCGCGCATGCCGGGCACGCCCGTCGGTGTGTTATCACGAAAAAGTGATTTTTCTCTCAGCACAAAGAGATAGACAAAGTGGCCAATACTCTTCATCGGCGTCGAGTACATGGCAAATACTGGCAAACATGCAGCGGTTTGTAGTGCAGACTCGACACGATATAGAGTGATTACAGTGAAGAGGTCTTTGCTATATACTCGGGGTAATGGCTGGGCCTCCATGTATTGCGGTGACTATACGCGCAAGACACACGTGTCTCCCACACGGTGTAGAGACACGTACACGCGTCTCCCATAAGGTGTAGAGACACGCGCGTCTCCCACACGGTGTAGAGACACGTACACGCGTCTCCCATAAGGTGTAGAGACACGCGCGTCTCCCATACGGTGTAGAGACACACGCGTCTCTCATACGGTGTAGAGACACACGCGTCTCCCATACGGTGTAGAGACACACGCGTCTCCCATACGGTGTAGAGACACACGCGTCTCCCATACGGTGTAGAGACACACGCGTCTCCCATACGCTGTAGAGACACACGCGTCTCCCATACGGTGTAGAGACACACGCGTCTCCCATACGCTGTAGAGAC
>NW_014578255.1:39135-41324 GCF_000485595.1 Priapulus caudatus
TATATTATATATATATATATATATATATATATATATAATGTGTGTGTGTGTGCGTGTGCGTGTGCGTGTGCGTGTGCGTGTGCGTGGGCGTGTGCGTGTGCGTGTGCCTGTGCGTGTGCGTGTGCGTGTGCGTTAGCGTTAGCGTGTGCGTGTGCGTGTGAGTGTGCGTGTGCGTGCTTTCGTATATATATGTGCTGCTCGCTCTAGCTCAGCTCGTATTCGCGCTAAGAAGCGATAAAATATACGAACATGCGCTAATTCGATACTCAACGTCATCATCATCATCATCATCATCATCATCATCATCATTATCATCATCATCATCATTGACATCATCATCATCATCATCATCATTATCGGCGAGTGGCGCGAGGATCAGATAGGCGATAGAAGCTGAGAGATAATCCTGTTTCTATCATTTTACATTCGTTAATCGAATAAGGTAAATTATGCGCGCGATCGCCGCAGCAGTGCATAGTTAAAACACACTCGCGCTCGTGTATACTTCATCGGTCAATATCGCAGACCGTCATTATCACCCATAGACTGGCAGCACTTCGAGTATATATAGCCAGCTCTCTTGCAATAGCGCCAGTTTCGCCGCATTCTAACTTCCATTCACCGACTCGCGCGCGTTGCCTTGACAACGTACGAAATTCCGCGAGTGAGAAGAGAGCAGGGCTTCCCGCGTCGATGCTCAGCCTCCGATCATCTGAAGAAGTTTAGCGACGATTGTTATACATGCTGATCGCAATCTCGCGTCGCTAGCGACGTCGCTCCCGTCGTCTCCTAATTATCGAAACACGGCGACGAAGTCCGTCGACGCAACTGCGCGCATGTTTGCCGACAGGATCCCGTAAGACGACGTCGATATACGACCTCGAAGATATCTAATAGCGACACTCGAAACGGAGACTGATTCCGCGTGCGCGACTCGCCTACGAAATTCGCGTCCGTGTGCGGGAGGGAGGGTTGTCCTCAGCGGGTTCGTGTGGCCGGATTTATTGTGTCTGTGTATGTGTGTAGTGGCCTGTGTGGCTGAGAGAAGACGCGTGTTGCTCTCGCTGTTGTGCTTGAGAAGGCCTGAACGAGTAATCGTTGAAGGTTGTTGAGAAACTAGAAGATATCGTGCGCGAAAACTAGGAGAAAACTTAGAAAACTCGTTTAGGTAAATCGATTTTAGTTTTAGTCGCCTCATTATCTTGAATAATTACTCATTCGCAATTTTGTATTGTACGTACAGTGACTGTAAATGGACTCGCTCTCAGTTTTACTTTTTCGATTCCACTCCTATCTTATTCGCAATACGTATGCGTCTAGCGTGTTATAGGAATGGAGAATCACACGCGTGGGAACAACAGGGATTTGCTCGCATACTGTGTGTGCCAACGATAGCGGGCGACAGTGTCTCTAGTGTCATCGCAAAAATCGACGACGTCCTCGCGTAAACAGAAGCGCTGCGAGTCCCCACGTGCGCTAATTTTGAAAGTCATTAGAGTTGCTTCACGACGAGGTGTGTTCTTTTTTTCGCTGCAGCAGTCGCGCGTTTTCACGTGTTTTTTTGGCGCGCGGTGATATTTAGTTGAAGCGATCGTGGCTAATAAACGAGCAGCAGCAGCAGCAGCAGCAGCAGCTCGGAGAGAGATGTTAATTACGCTGTGCGCAGGAACGCCGGTAACTGCTGTTGCTGCTGATGATGTTGTTGTTGTTGTTGTTGTGGTTGTTGTTGTTGTTGTTGCAGCTGCTGCTGTTGTTGTTGTTGCTGCTTCTGTTGTTGTTGTTGTTGTTGCTGCTTCTGTTGTTGTTGCTACTGTTGTTGTTGTTGTTGTTGTTGTTGTTGTTGCTACTGTTGTTGCTGCTTCTGTTGTTGCTGCTGCTGCTGTTGTTGCTGTTGTTGCTGATGCTGTTGTTGTTGCCACCTGCAGAGGTGGTTGTCGAGGTGGCGGTGGTGGTGGCAGTGGTAGTGATCTTGCGGTGGTTGCTACACTTCCTCCTTCTTCTCCTCCTCCGCTTTATACTCTTTCACTTTCTTCTCCTGCTACTGTTGCCGCTGCTGGTGTTGCTGTTGCGGTTGTCGCTGCTGTTGCTGCTGCTGCTCCATCCCTCATCTTTCCCTTCGTCTTCTTCGCCTTCTACTTCTTCCTCTTCTTTTCCTCCTCCTCCTCCTCCTCCTCCTCCTCCTCCTCCTC
>NW_014578255.1:41981-43277 GCF_000485595.1 Priapulus caudatus
CTACTACTACTACTACTACTACTACTACTACTACTACTACTACTACTACTGTTGCTGCTGCTGCTGCTGCTGCTGCTGCCGCCGCCCGGGCACAAAATTGCATCGTGTATCGGCTTGTGACTTCTCCTAAATCGATGCCTTTTCTTGCGCCTATAGTAGATAGAGAGACGATACTACATACATGCGTGACTGTGCGTGTGCGTGCGCTTGCGCGTGTGCGTGCGCTTGCGCGTATGCATGTGCGTGCATGCGTGTGCACATACGTGCATGTCCGTGTGCGTGTACGTGCGTATCAGTGCGCGTGTCCGTGTTCGTGTGCATATATGCATCGTGTGCGCGTGCGTATGTGCGTGCGAGCATATGAGCGTGCGCGTGCGTGTATGTGCGTACGAGCGTACGGGCGTGCGCGTGCGAATATGCGTGCGAACGTACGGGCGTACGCGTGCGTGTATGTACGTGCGAGCGTGCGCGTGCGTGTATGTGCGCGCGAGCGTACGGGCGTGCGCGTGCGTGTATGTGCGTGCGGGCGTGCGCGTGCGTGTTCATCCGTCCATGTGTCCGCTTGGATAGCGAGCCGGGAGTGACAGTCGTAGCCAGCGGACATCGCGAACTGGTGAATTCGAAGCCGTATAAGACAGTTTACGACACCGTCCATCTCAGCTTCAGCCGCCACACGCGTCAACAAGACTAGACAAGACTACAGCACAGCGACTAGAGCGAGCTGTCACACACGGACGCTCGATAAAACCATCTTCTTTCGAGATTTATAGGTTTTTCTGTCCCGTGTACCCGAAATTGCTAACGGTGGCATTGTAGATTGCAGACGCGCAGAAATAGCTTCGGCATGACAGCACCGCATAATTACGTACTGAATCATTTCGTATGAGGTGCGTTTACGGGCCATGCCGCGCCATTCATATAGAGAACGCACGGGCAGAATACGACGTATTCGTGTCCGCACCTGCTCCTGTTCAGAACGTGTTATCTCGTGTTACACTGTATATGGGAAGGTGGGCGACTACCTTCCCGCGCTAGCGATTGACTCACCGACTGCTCGATGTCGCAAGCCGACGTCGGCATACGTCGATCGATACACACACATCCTTTCCAGATTGCGTCCTTCAAACTACTTCATATACTTTGAGCCACTTCGTCTAATTACAGACGTCCGTTACATGGCGAGCATCGTCCTCTTCCTCCACATGAGGGGAGAGAGAGAGAGAGAGAGTAGAGAGAGAGAGAGAGAGAGGGTAGAGAGAGAGAGAGAAAGAGAGTAGAGAGAGAGAGAGAAAGAGA
>NW_014578255.1:47605-52605 GCF_000485595.1 Priapulus caudatus
TGTGTGTGTGTGTGTGTGTGAGAGTGTGTGTGTGTGTGTGTGTCTGCGCGCGCTTGTGTGTGTTTCAACAGATATTATATACCATCTTTAAACAACAGTATTGTCACCAAGCCCATTTCGTATATGCATCGTATATACTCACATTATATTGCCAACCGAAATAGTTATCCTGGCGCATAACCGATTTACATGCGTATTGAATTTATAATGCAAAAAACTATCAGAACATTTTGCTTTTCTACGTGGACGTGAAAAAAAAGGCCGGCCAGCGCCTACATCAACGACGTGCTCTGAATATGGAAATCTCATTGCATTAAGCAGTAAAAACTACTTCAAGTCGCATTTACATCCCGGTAATTAAATTTCGCACAGGTCATCTAGTGAATTGAAAATTCTGTTCGCGACACATACGGTTTTGATGTATGTTTGCCATTTTTCACATGTGCAGTGTGCGCGCGTGTGAGTGCGCGTGTATCAGTGGCGTGTGTATGCGCGCGCGCGCAGGCGCCAGGCCAGCGAAGTATCGGATTGAATATCAACGAGTGGAGGCGGCTTCTGGCTATTTTGCAAATAGCGCAAATTGAATCCATGCGACAAAGCTAGAAACGGACAATAAAAGCTCAATTTAACGGCAGAATGACGCTGAAGAAAAAGCGAGCAGAAAAGAAGTCGGGGCCATGTTTAAAGGACTTGCTACGGTAATTGAAATCCTGGCCATACTTCGCGAATCTTTCCAGATAATTAATCTCTCTCTCTCGCGCGCGCGCGCGAACACGCACTCGGCGAATCAAGTGCTTAATTGCTCAGCGACTAGAGCGCCGCTCGCGGAATTACTCGATTCCTTTATTTTTATGAAACTCTCGAAATTCGACGGTAGGTTTTTGCCGATGACGTGGCGATCACGTGAGCAATCGTTCTTGGTCTGTCGAGTAACACGCTTCCGCCATTTAAACGATATTATTGTTTTATCGCTGTGTTATATATATATATATATATATATATATATATATATATATATTATATATATATATATATACATATTCAAATCCTCTCCGCGCGCGTAGCCTTCAGGGAAGCTTGACATTGTGTTTCATGGTCGGTCTGCGCATGCGTCGATACGCGGCGACCGTGACGATGGCTGACTACGGCTCGGCAAGCATGCATGCGAGCGCTCCGGGGGCTTTAGAATGCGAAGATGCAAAGTGTTTTATTGTATCGCTTTTCCCCTCTTTTCACGCAGCCTAGATTTGCGCGCTTCGCTACGTGCACGCACACACAAAATGAAGAAATTACATAGAACATAAAGGCGTTCAGCGCCGTGAGGGGAATGTGCGCTGCATGGGTACGAACGGCTGGTAATAAACTCGAGCGCAAAGTAATATCTTGTCATTTTCACGCGAAGTAGCTAGGCAATGAGGTATCAAGAAGATTTTCGGTGAAGCAGCACGAATGGCTTCCGGAAAAGTAGTGCGAGGAGGCGGGAGCGACGAATAAGCAGAATTCCTACTGAAGGCTCTCTAGAGAAGAGAACCTCTGAGTCAAACAGTAAAGCACGACAATAAACATGATTTATTTGCGATGCTTTATATCTGGATATATCTGGATATTTACATCCATATATGATTATCCATATATCCATATATGATATCCATATAGGCCTATGGTTTTTTGGATGTTTTATTGGATGTGTTATAATATCTGGCTATTCGTAGCGGTTCTCATAGAATCATTTTATCATGAAACATCTAACGAACACAGATACGAATACGCAGACTAATAATTAACAGTGGAGGAATGCTAGAGATGCTAAAGATGCTGCATGTCATTAGTACAATAAATACCACGGAAGCAACTTCATGTGACTGTTCTTGTTACTTAATAGATGCACTCTACTGAACTAGATACGTATAAAAAAATGGAGAAAAAATAAGAAAAATATGCAAATATTTCAGAGCGTAACTTAAGTGTAATCTTGTGATATTTATGTTAAAGTTATTCATATATTATTTCCTTCAGGGCCTGACTACTGGGGACTTATAGTCGTGCCAGACTGGGCGATGTGTGAGCAGGGTAGGAGACAGTCTCCCATCAACATCGACCCTGCGAAGCTGCTCTACGATCCGCATCTTCGACCGCTGCACATAGACCGACTGAGGGTGAGCGTCCTTCTTTCCTCTCTCTAACAAGCTCTGATTTAAGTGTTATTTTAAAATCCAGTGATTAGGTAATATATTCGCATTATTATGTTTCGGATTCAGTCTGGTATCCTTAATATATAGGCCTACACATCGACATCACATATCGCACATAGACAGACTGAGAGTGAGCATCTAATGTTATTTCCTCTCTCTAACAAGCTCTGATTGAGTGTTATTTTAAAATCCAGTAATTAAGTACATTAAGGAAATATATTCGCCTTATTATGTTTCGGATTCAGTCTGCTATGCTTAATTAGCGATGGTGATTAACTAAGCAGCATCACTACAGCACGCGTGTTTGCGCAAGCTTCTTGTGGAAATTTTTCCCCACACACAGGGACTTCGTTTGCGTTTACGTGGCATTTTGCCGTTCGCGGAAATGTAATTCCTCGTGCAAACATCAAATTTGTTGGATCATAAACACGTTGTTCGCTTCGCATGGAAGATAACGCGTACAGCCATGACGATGTTGGCTAAGTTCTTTTTGACAATTGCGGCAATTTTTTTCAGCTGCGTGGTCAACTTTCGAATAACGGACACAACTTGGTGTATAAACCGAGTAACGACTCGTCTGATGTGCATTTGACGATCAGTGGAGGACCTCTTGCCTACCACTACACCTTTCACGCCATACACGTTCACTTTGGAATGAAAGACGCACTCGGTTCGGAACATACAGTGAACGACCGGGCATTTCCGGCCGAGGCAAGTTCCAGCTAAAATATCCGGTTTGGATAACTAGTTAAATGATTACCATGCAAACCGATGTTCAGTTTTTGCGTAGTGATAACATTTAATGGGCGCTCGTAGCGAATTTTTTGGCGCGCGCGAAAAAAATCGCACGCGGCAAAATGAATGCTTAACGTTTAAACGATTACTTCCTAACGTGTTTATTAGATCTTTGCGCGCCAAATTTCTAATATATGCAGCGCAATACATCATACATGAATAAACATTCGAAATTGCTATGCATCGCCTTCTTATCGCCATCGCTGTCCGACGCGCACACGTGTCAATCGAACATTAATGGTCGCCCTGCTATCCATTCTGCATCCGTGTCACCATACATAATGCTAATTCAACGTGAACGATTTATTCTCGCCGCTTGCCGTTTAATGAGATATAGCAGCGGTAGAGGCGAACGAGCCGAACATCAGTAGCTTTCTACGGGTCGACACATCAACGTGTGCACACGAATAACGCAGAGCGGCGTGCATGCGCGGTAGTCGGCCACGTCGAGTGCATTCGCTTGTATAGTAAACATGAAGATGTTCTATAAGCTCATCGGTACACGCGGGTTCGGCAGAGGAGGCCTCGTTTATTTGAGAGTGTGCGTGTTCTTCCCTGACCTAGCTATAAGGGTTTTGGCGACGAGTGGCAGGCTATTGACGTAACAGTACACACACACACACACACACACACACACACACACACACACACACACCACCACACACAACGACAGCACCAAACAACAACACACCAACACGCGCTGCGCGCGCGCGCGGGCTACACGACGCACGACGCTGCACCTACACCACACCACGCACTTCGCGCACGCTACACACACACGACACACCGACGCAGCACACACAGCCACACAGCACATCACGACTGGCGGCGCGCACGCACAACACATGCGCGCAGCCACACGATTAGCACACGCCACACGCACACACACACACGCACACACGCACACACGGCCACACACACACCACACACCGCCGCGCGCATACCCACACACACACACACCACACCGCGCGCGCGCAACACACAGCAACACCACTCACCACACCATGGCATGCAAAGCGCGACACACACACACACACAGAACAACAGACTAACACACAAGCGCACGCAGACGCCACACCACACACCACACACTCCACACATGCCATCGCTAGCACAGCTCAGCAGGACGACGCACACACACACCCCGCAGCACCCACACAACACGCACAACAGCAACGACCACGCGCAAACACACACGCGGGCCGGGTGGGGGCGCTTTCTCGAATCATAGATTCTGGCACGTTTCTGTGCGATCGCAGAAGATGGTGCCAAGATGTATTTTTCGTGTTAGCCTAGGTCGCTTCGAGCGGAGATACACGTCCCGTGCGTGCATTCGTAAGAGGATTTCCTTGTTTTCTCTCCAAGTTGATTCTCTAATGTGCCAGCGCGCTCGGTTACTTGACATTTCATCGTATTACTGTCGCACGTGGAATCGTGGCACGATTAATGCTGTGTTATATACTGTGCGAGCTTATCTGGACCACCGTCCAGTTGACCCGAATGTGCGCTTGTGAAGACAAGGCTTAGTGTTTGCTCGGCGCCTCGTGTCGATCTTAGGGCGGCGCACGGCTAGATATAGTTCGCGACTGTCATGGCGAGAACAGCGGCGCCGGCGCACGTGTTCAACCATGCAGAGGTGCAGCAGTGCATCGCGACGATGAAGGCAACACGACGTGGGTCTTATAAGCAATTGTTCCACTTGATGCAACCCACGACCGCGCAGCGGAACACGCACACAACACACACTTACGAACACGCGCACTAACGCCACAGCACGCAACAGCACGTGCATGGCGCACTACGCCGAGTACGCGCGCTCGCACAGGCGCACTTATGCACCGCCGCACACGCGCATTAGCACGCACTAACGCAAGCACGCACGCACGTACGCACGCACACACGCGAGTACGCACGCACGCACGCAAGCACACCCATGCACACATACATATGTATGTGCGCATACGAAAAAAACCTATGCGTACCAAATCTCCACAAATGAAAATATCGCAGCGC
>NW_014578255.1:56248-57339 GCF_000485595.1 Priapulus caudatus
CACCGAAGCACAACGAAGTACACCGAAGCACAACGAAGTACACCGAAGCACAACGAAGTACACCGAAGCACAACGAAGTACACCGAAGCACAACGAGGTACACCGAAGCACAACGAGGTACACCGACGCTTATGGATTCACGCCTCGTCATAGTTTCGTTATCCTTGTCAACGGAAACGAATCGTCTCGACAGATTAACGTCGGACGGGTCGGCAATACGTTTGCGAATCTCTGCCGACACATTTATATGCCATAGTAGCGAATACGGGCGCTCAAGCTGACATTGACTTTGCTATCAGTGATTAGAGTCCTCATACTTGCGTATAGAATTCATGCTTGCATATACGAGTGAGAAATAGATCGGCTGTTGTGAGTTTATCAATTCGCTGCAGGACTCCCGTGCGCTATGGTATTGTTAGCGTCTAAATGGTTTCCGTCGCCCGCGTATAGAACGCGAAGATTCTGGCGACGAGGGGAAATATTTGCGCAACCGCGACAAAATCACTGCGTTTTGTTTGAATGCGGCGGTTATTAGCACGTCGCTAGCACGTCGCTAGCACGTCGCTAGCACGTCGCTCTCCCCTGCTGCCGACTGCTAAGCAACGCAGACGTCGTGGCCAGAACGAATACCGCATCTCTGCATGCAAATCTCACGAGCAGTATGGTCGAGAAATTATACGCTCCCGTTTCGATTTTGATCGTTTATTGTTGCTTGCATCGTGGTCGCGTGTATGGCGATGGATGTCGCTACCGCGCGTCTTGTTCTACGTGCAGCCTGTGTGCGCGCGTTTTCGATAGAAGATGAAGTCGTTTTGACCGACGACGTCACGAGATATTGAGATGAGATTGAGATGAGATGAGATGCCCCAAGCGCGGCGTTCGGATGCGTTGAGCGTTGGAGCCTTATTATTGTTTCCGAGATGGAACAATGCCGTATGAACGAACTAATGAGAATTGGCAAGACGCACGCAGTGCAGAAGGAAGGAGAGTGTGAAGAGAGAGAGAGAGAGCGCGAGAGAGCGAGAGAGAGAGAGAGAGAGAGAGAGAGAGAGAGCGAGAGCGCGAGAGAGCGAGAGAGAGAGAGAGAGAGA
>NW_014578255.1:57831-60917 GCF_000485595.1 Priapulus caudatus
GAGCGAGAGAGAGAGAGAGAGAGAGGAAGTGAGAGAGCGAGAAAGAGAGAGAGAAAGAGAGAGAGAGGAGTGTTGTTTTCTAACAAGACTCCTTTATTTGCAGCTCAATGAAATGCGGGCGCTCTTCCAGGGAACGAAGCTGTATCCTGGTGCACCGTTGGGAAACAACTACCGGCCACCGCAGCCGATCTACCATCGGCCTCTACGGACTAACATCGATTTTAACTTCAAGCAGGTGCGCGTGTCGATCCGGACGCAGCGCTGTTTTGGCGAATAAAAATCAATTTAATATAGACATAATAGAATAGTAAGAGTATAGTAATAGCATATAGAATAGTAGGAGTTCGGTCAACGCGGTCTCCAAGAATCAACGTGTATACGATGTACAGTTTTCAGTTCACTTATGTCACTACTCCGTACACATTGTATGACGTATCATAGGTATTTGCGCTTTGCATAAGGATACATATATCGTACGCACATTCTTGACATGCGTAGGGACACCACGTATGTTGAATAGTATAGCGCATCTTTATTTTATATGAATATAATTTCTCTTTTATAATCGCATTCATAGTACAGAGATACTGCGCGTGTTGAATAGTTAATCGTTTCTATTTCATTTGAATCCAATTGCTCTGTTATAATTACGTCAATCTAAGTGTATCTAATCGTGTAATGTAATCTCGTGTACTTGTGTAGTGTAAATGTAATCTAAATCGGGTTGTATGATTAGCTAGTATTACGAACGCATGCACTTGACGGTGATCATTCTGTTAACCTTGTGTTTCATGCACTTCAGAGCCGGACGTGTCCCACGATGAAATACGAAACATATTATCAAGGTAATTTTTTTCGAAAATCACATAATACGGAAGGTTGTCAATATTATCACAAACGTTCGGCAACGTATTTAAGTAACTGGTAATTCCGTGGTGATGTTTTTCCGGAGAGAAAACATAAAGATTTAGCTAGTTAGCAATTTCGCGATGCAATCTCGTAACTTGACACTTCATTATTCTTCAACAGCGGTTCATAAGACACAAGCGAATCATCGCGGGAAGCTGCAAATTACTGCATTATTAAATTAGCATCTAATTCCATCTCGCAGATTGAACGCGCTTACGTAATTGTTTTTATAGTCAGAATGATGGTGATTTACTCGCTCATTTCCCTCGCTGTACATTAAAAGAACAGCGCTTCTCTTTCCTTCCATCTTTCTATCCATCCATACATCTATCCACCCATCCATCCATCCATCCAACAATCCATACATGCATACATACATATATCCGTGCATCTAACCACCCCTCATCAGTCACATATTTATTAACTACCTATATGACAGGCGTGATCTAATACATATTTGTGGAAGCTTCTCTATTCGTCTGTTCTCGATTCAAATCAATATTACCTACTCTAGATATGTCCAAGGATAGCCATTAGATGTAACGTTGGATGCTGAATGTCATGGGCACATTGGATTTGACCTCCGAGGTCATCTGACATCGCAAAATGAAAAAAATGATGAGAAAATCATACCCCTGCAGCAGCGTTCAATCAACGCACCCCTGTAGCGGCGGTAAATAAACCGGCCCATGCAACGGGATTCACTTTGCACTGACTTGCATGTCTGTACAATGCGCGTAACATTGAGTTACAATACATGCATTATGTTACATGCGCCATGTCATTGTCGTAACAACATTCCCCTTGCACCGACTTGACGTGATTCGGCCATGATGCCGAGGCGAGCCGAGGATTGACACTTTGTGTTCTCCCATCACAGTACCAAATCGCTGATCTCAGAAACTAGGGCATTCTGCTAGGCTAGAACGGTTTCTTACGAAAGAGTTTGGCACAAAAACGAAATTAACACACCGTTTAGCGCACTGCGCTACGTACTTCTGTTGTATTTTCGCTTCTCCGTAATCAGAATAAGCCCCGCCTTCTTCGTTAATGGGCGTAAATGTGGTGTCACCGACGTGACCAGTTTCTATACCGACTGTGTTTACTTTTCGTAAATAATGAAATGCCCGGCCGATGCTAGACTGGTAACCGTGCGCCACCTTCACTCCGGCAAGTATCCTTCGCTACACTGACGCTGTTAGTGTAGCGTGTAAAACTGTCGATCGGGTACCAGTCTAGGCCGATGCCAAACTGCATGCAGTGCACCTTCGTACACTCAGGATACTCGTAGATTGAGCCCATGAGCAAGAGCGCCATCTGTCGTGGAGTTTGGGCCGATGAGATGCATTTTCTGCGTTTTCTCCGTGATTATTATTTTGTGCAGGCACTCATTTTCGAAATCCTCCAACATTTTTACTTCTTCCATTAAGTCCATGTTTCACTGTTATTTAGGAAGGAAAGTAAAACTGTGCATTCGTATAATTTCACTCTTGCTTCTATAGTATGATTTCCATAATTTTGCTCTTCTGCCCATGATAATATTTCCCTCATCGTGAACCTACATTTTTCAGTTCGGACTCTTATCATATCGTTATAATCTCCTATATCATTAATTAAATCCCTTAGGTATGAATATTTGGTGCATTTTTTGATTACTTGGTTGCCTATTAATATCTCCTTCTCTATCCTTTCTTTGTTGGTGAATTTTATAACCATTGTATTTGTTTTGTTCATATTAAATTATAATCTTTTTGATTCAGCTAATCTGGAGCATGACTGAGCGATTTTTGTTACTGTTTTATAATCTCCAATTCCTAGAATATCGTCCATATAATAATCATTGTCATCTTCTAAAACTACAGACTATCCGCTGACCGCTGTGGAGACGTGCGCCGGGCCTCGAATTTGGCGCACTAGTCTCCACTGCGGACAGCGCTTCATACTTGAACATCCCCGCTGTCGCGTGCGCATATCCCGCGGAACTGCGCGTCTCATCCGCGCGCAGCGCTACGTCTTAGGATCAACAGCAAAGCTGTGCCACGCAATCTTGTATCATGTCACTCTGGATACAGAGTGTGCAAGACTATAGCACTATAGACTATAGCGTGTGATAGATAGATAGATAGATAGATAGATAGATAGATAGATAGATAGATAGATAGATATATAGAGAGATA
>NW_014578255.1:61293-81520 GCF_000485595.1 Priapulus caudatus
ATAGATAGATAGATAGATAGATAGATAGATAGATAGATAGATAGATAGATAGATAGATAGATAGATAGATAGATAGATAGATAAATTGATAGATGTATTTTTGGGTATTTTTCTTTCAACCAAGTGGTCACCAACTGCGCGCTTTATTTCCCGGGCAACGCCGGGTGTCCTGCTAGTGCACTATAAGCACATTAATACTAATTTCTTTCTTTGTTGCAGCAAATGTACTGAGCAAGAGGTAGCCTGTGATGCCGCGACAATGCGTTACTGTTTCGATCACTGAACAGAGCTGCGTGCGTGCTGAGAGAAAGACAATGCACTGATGAGTAGTACTGATGACTCTCAGACGCCGCTTCAAAGACGTCACTATGGTCGCAGGATAGTGCTCGAAATCTTCCGTATTGCTGCCATCAAGTTAGCCAATGACCATCGCAAGGCGACTACAGATTAGTCAAGTCCGGCCGAGACGACGCGGAAACGTTCTTGCCGGAAATACACACCGGAAACACGATCGGAATAACAAACGCGTTCGTTCGTTTGTTTTACGCTAGAGAAAGCCTTCGACTCGACTATCAAACACTATCGGACAGAGGAAAGCGACGCAACACTTTGTACATAGGCGAGCAATTTTATAGACAAAGGGAACGATGCGGTTGCAATTTAGATGGATTTCAGCGGGATATTCTCATACTCAGCGTCATCTATCGGGATGTAATAGGATTATCGTGCTGCAAGCCCCTAAGGACTTAAAGGACTATAAAGAGGAAATGTGATAACATCCGTCTGAGCTGTTAAACACTGTTGCTGTGTAGGCGACTCACGCGTCTCCACATACATCGCAGTGTGCTTATACAACTCTTTGTAATTCTAAGCGAGTTTTTGTTAGCTCTGTGACTTTATCTACTAGATAATATATCTATTGGTAACTTGGTTCTGTTATGCATCAACAAAGAAGGTACAGAACCCCCCCCCCCCACACACACACACACACCTTCTCAACATTGGCTTTACGATCGCATATACAAATTTCACATAGAAATGTATAGATAAAATTTCGAACGAAATGTTCTCGAAAGAAGATATAGAAATAGAATTATCGAATATAGAACTATCGAAATCGAATTTTTATAGTGATGTACGTGATTGCCGCTGCGTACGTAAAATTTCCGTGAGTCGCGTACACGGCATCTGTGTAAACATAGTCACTCTCGATGTTCGGGAATGAAATTACTCCTCGTGGTCATTCATAGGTAAGCGTGTACGGAGCCCGTAAAGTGAAATAATTTCGATATTTCCAGTTTATATATATGCGCGGAAATGAGAGATTGCGTTTGCCCGATGACGTCCATCAAGTCAAAAGTGTTCACTCTAAACACATATGATAAGAAGAGCTAATATAATACCTATTATTAGCTCTTGATGATAATTATTGTTTCTGGTATATACGCATGCAGTATATATAGTATAGAGAGAGGGTGCGAGAAAAAGATGCGATTGGCAAAATACAGGTGCGTTTATACAAATACACAACACACACACCTCACGCGCGCGCTCACGCACACACACACGCACGCACGCACACACACACCACATAGCACGCGCGCACGCGCACGCTACGCACCAACACCACCACAACACATGCACACACACACACACACACACCACACACACACACCACAAACACACACACAAACAAACATCACACACTAGCACGCACACGCACGCACGCGTATACCCACACATAAAAATGCGCCTATTAATGCAGGATCGGCGCTAGTATCGTCATCATTTCATTCTCATCGTCGTCACCATCCACCGCATAAGCGAAACCTGTAGCTCACATTGTCGCGGCAATTTTATAGTCACAATAATCGCAATCATCGTCATCATCATTCTCATCATCATCATCATCATCATCATCATCATCATCATCATCATCATCATCGTCATCGTTATTGTTGCCATTGCTATCACAAACATCGAATAATAATGTACTCGTATTGTCAACCGTCCTAGATGTCTATATAGCTGTGTGCGACTGCTTGTGCAAGAGAATGCATCAACAGCATTTCAGTAAGATCAAACATTCAAAGCTTCAGTCGACGACGAAAACGACATCAGTTACCTTGACGTATCAGCTGCTCGAACGCGGTTGCTCGCTCTCGTCTGCAATAAATTATTACTTCAAGTTTTAGCCAACATATTGCTTTCTCTCGCGGGGCAATATTCGTACAAGAAATATATACCGCCGGGTAGTATATTTCATAAAGATTAGGTTTACCAGGCAATTACCCGTGGTCGTACCGCGAAATGGTGGACTTCAAGTTGATTGGGAGGTTTAACAAGCGATTTTCCTGGAGCGAATTCTTTATTGTAACTGCTTCATCGTCTTGGTCGTTTGTATGTCAGTCGACTCGGATAGATGAACCGTGTACATATTAATACAAGGAAAATCTTACAGTGGAAATCACCGTAAGAAGATATAAAGCCGTATTTCCGTAACTGTCCGTCACAGGTAATACCGGTAACTCACGTCGGTTCGGTAAGTGTACGTCGTTATTACAAAATGTTCCGTTTGCGGGACATTTTAACGTTAACCTCGTTTAATTAGTGCCGATAATTTCTCATGAGCCGTTCTAGTTTGTAACCAATTCGGGCAATCGTCATACGCACGTTGGCGATTCGATTACATTTGGAATAACGTGGCGAAAACATGGTGGGTACGTTTCTCTCTGTAGGTTAAGATAAGAATAACTATACTAACGACCATGTTATGCGACTTTATTCAGTCCAACTGTGGACTAAAACAGGAAAGATGCGTTAGGGACAATATTTTGCCAATTTATAATTGAAATACAAATAAGCGGATTTTTGTTCAACAGTACTAAGAGGGGCAAGTGTGGCATTTCGAACCCTTAATGACAAAATCTTAAAATAACTAATAAAGTGATAACGTTTAAACATACGCCTTATTTGAAGTTTTTGCGATACACTTACCGATATTAACGCATCGTGGTTAATTGAATTAAAATCAGTATATGAATGCTGCCGTCTGGAACGGATTTAGACTACTCATTCATTTCCTCCTCGCTCGGCCATTTGCTGCTGCAAAGAGAGTTGAGGCAAAAAGTTATACGATTGTCAATAGTTTAGGGTGAAACATTTACGGCTTTGTTCATGTAATAATAACCACGTACCAATATAATTAAAACGCATCCCGAGGTATCTACGCCAATTATATCGATTTTGTAGTAATATGTAAACGATTAAAGAAGACGTACTACGGTGGCCCATATGAACAAAACACAAAGTACCGGCGGTTAGCATGTTGGTCAAACATATAAAGTGCGAGACGAAGCAAATAAGTTTCAAGACAAACACATTTACGGACGCCAACTGGCAAACTTCATATTTAAACACAACAACATGTTCGCAAGTACGCAAGTAAACAAGTCTCGCAAAGCAACTAATTATCGGAGCAATACAAGTTTCCTAAACGGAAATAGATGGCAAGCACTAGCGCCCTCCACCACTCCCTCACCCATCGAGATTTCGTGTTCCACCCCCTAAACCCTCCCCTCTCACCCCTCCCCACCACCACCACCAATTTCCGTTTTGCAACTTGCTGTTTGCTTCGCTACTTGTGTTTGGTACATGCGTACATGCGTGGCTTGCCGTGCTTGTGTTTTGTTTATATGGGCCATCGTACTATACGCCCTGGTATGAAAAACCAAACAGGTTGTAACATCTCCAAACACGAGAACTAAGCTTTTGGTCGTATAACAGGCGCTTAAAATCTCGTTAATTGTTATGAAAATAAGGGCAAAATTACGGAATTCCGCTAATCAGGCGTATCAGGGTGTTACAAAAAAAGACGACCCACGGAACTGCGCGTCATCGATGTATGCGCGTCATCGATGCGCGTGGTCTTTCTTATTTCCTCTTGAAATACCCGATATGGTTATGCATCTAGTTCATGCCGGTTTGTGATTCGTGTACGAGGACGGGGTACAATTATTTACGCGGATGATCTCGGCAATAAAAAGACCTGCTTTTAGACGTCAAATAAACGACGTTATAACGATTAAAAATTGCAGATGAAAAGCATATATATATATATATCCTATATATTGCGATGAGTTCCGTAGTGGTATAGTCTTAAACTTTATTATATATAATTGTGTATAAACTGATGTTGGCACGTTTTGCTATCGTTATCTCACAAGTTGGTCTAATGGTGGCACAGGTGGCAGTCTGTAAGCAACGCCAGTATACGGACACGTGCGTGCGTATCGCGCGCTATACTCGTCAAATACAAAGTTACGATCCCTTTCTCCATAAAAATCATCCACAGTAACTTGCACCCGGCAAATCTCCACGAAGAAATTGCGCGAAGTGTAATGCACGTGAAAACGCGGCGGTGGAGGTAGGGGGTATGTTGAAGAGAGAAATGCCACATACATGACACGATTATTTCCTGTTTGTTAAAACTTGTTTAAATACATCATTATTGTGCATTAAACGTATTTTTATTAACTAAAGCGTTTATAGTTTCATTATGCGAGCATGTGTGTGTGATCGCGCGTACGTGCCGCGTCCATCCATCCATTCGCGGTGTGCATGTGCGTTGTGCGTGTGCGTGTGCGGTGTGCGCTCGTCTGTGCGTTGGTGCGCACTCGTTGTGCTGTGTCCATCTTACGCTTGTGTCGCGGTGTGCGTGTGCGCTCGTGTGCGCTGTGCGCTCGGGTGTGCAGTTGTCGCTACGTCGCCGTGTGTGGTGCGTGTCGGGTGTAGGCTCGGTGTGTGATGTGGCGTGTCGCGTGTGTGTGTTGCCCCATTCTAGCTGTGGTGTGCGTGTGCGTGTGGCGTGGGCCTTGTGTGCGTGTGCGCTCGTTGCTTTGTGGCGTGTGGCGTGTGCGAGTGTGCTCGTGTACCGTGTTGGGCGTGTGCGTGTGCGTGTGGCTGTTGCGCTCGTGTGCGTGTGCCGTGTGCGTGTGCGTGGTTGCGTGTGCGTGGTGCGTGTCGCGTGTTGCGTGTGCGTGTGCGGTGCGTGTGGCGTGTCGCGTGTGGCGTGTGCGTGTTAGCGTGTCGGGCTCGTTTGCGCGTGCGTGTGCGTGTGCCGCTCGTGCGCGTGTGCGGGCGCGTGTGCGTGTGCGTGTGTGTGCGTGCTCGTGCGCAGTGTTGGGTGTGTGCGCTTGTGTGCGTATGCTGCGCCATCTGTGTATGGCTGTGCATTGCGTTGTGCTCGCCATCTGTTTAGGTATCTGTCGCCCATCTTTTGTAGTGCCTGCGCCATACTGTTTGATGCTGGGGCATCTGTTTGTGAGCTGGCATCTGCTTGTGTTTGCTGTGCCCATCTGTTTGTGTGCCTGTGGCCATCCTGCTTGTGTGCTGTGTCTTATCTGGCTCTATGCTGTGCCCATTCTGTTTTATTATGCTGTGCTATCTGTTTGTGTGCTGTGCCTATCTCGTTTGTGTGCTGGTGTCCATCTGTGTGTGCTCGTGCTTATCTGTTTGTATTGTTGTGCCCGATTGTGTGTATGCCTGTGGCCCATCTGTTTGTATGGCTGTGCCCATCTGTTGTGTATCCTGTGCCCATCTGTGTGTATGCTGTGGCCCATCTGTTTGTATCTGTGCCCATCTGTGTGTATGCCTGTGGCCTATCTGCTTGTATGCTGTGCCTATCTGTTTGTGTGCTGTAGCCACTTCTGTTTGTGTGCTGTGGCCTATCTGCTTGTATGCTGTGCCTGCAAGCTGTTTTGTGTTGCTGTGCTATTGTTTGTATGCTGTGCCATCTGTTTGTGTGCTGTGTGCCTATTTGCTTGTATTGCTGTGCCCATTGTTTGTGTGCTGCGCCCATCTGTGTGTAATGACTGTGCCCATCTGTTTGTATTGTCTGTGCCATCTGATTTGTATGGCTGCGCGCCCATCTGTTTGTATGCTGTGGCGCCATCTGTGTGTATGCTAGTGCTCCATTGCATTGTAGCTGTGAAGCATCTGGTTGTGTGCTGCGGCACCATCGTTTTGCTTGTGCATCTGTGTAGTGCCCCATCTGCTTGTGTAGCTGTGCCCATTTGTTTGTTTTTTCGTTGTGTGCGCGGTCATGTGTTTGTATGTGGTTTGCCCATCTGTTTGTATTGCTGTCTGGCCCATCTGTTTAGTATGCGTGGCCCATCTTGTTTGTATGCTGGCAGCATTGTTTGTAATGCTGAGGCCCATCTGTTTGCTATGCTGTGATACTTTATGCTGCGCCCAATCTTGTTTGTATGTCCTTGCTGCCAATCTGTTTGTGTGCTGTTGGCCATCTGTTTGTAGCTGCGGCCCATCTGTTGTGTGCTGTGCCGTCTGTTGTATGTTGTGCCATCTGTTTGGTGGCTGTGCCTAATTCTGTTTGTATGCTTGTAGCCCATTTGTTTGTGTGCTGTGGGCATTTATGTTTGTCATGCTAGTGCCCAATCTTGTTTGTTAGCTGCGCCCATCTGGTTTTGGCATGCTGTGGCCCATCTGCTTGGCATGTGTACCCATCGTGTTTGTGTGCTGTGCCCATCTGCTTGGTGTGTCACTGTTTCTTCATTTACGGCATGTTTACAATAATTGTACGTTTCTCACATTTGAAGCCCATTATTAAAACGCGATAACATGCTACATGACGTTTCACTACGACTTTATTGAACGGCATACAGCGTCATTTGCTTTTTATTCACGTGAAGCACAAATATGTTAGCTCGTAACATGTAGAAAATCACGAGAATAAGCATAATCAATGGACGATGAACGTCATTGCGCCAGCATGATGTTTATCTAAATTTTAAACCATTCGCGTCAACAAGGTTTTATTCCCGTGGAATAACTGGAAAAGCTTAATGCGTGTTTCCACAGTAAACACATTCGTGAACCGACTGAGCGTAAGAAATCAATCGACCCCCAATGTCTACTGACAATCTAACAACTAATCACAAACTCAAATTTAATTTATTCCAATTCCTCTCAAACTAACAACGAGCGATTTCGCACCCCGGTTTGAATTAATTTGTGATTTTTATAATACATCATATTTACATGCGCGTACTAAAAACAATGTTAACGTAAAAACGATCTAGTAAATGCGATGGAATACTTAATTAGAATAATTCCCAACTAGGTTAGCCGACGGGATATGTCGAGAAATAACAACTACGTATACATATTAGAAAAAAAACGATCGACTCCAAGAACTTTGATGATTCATACAAAAAAATTGCAGAGTCAGCGAATATCGCAGACATCTTATCAACTTCAATCAAAGAAAAGTTACCGTCAACATTAACAATTTACACGTTCTCTAAGAACGAGAGTGACGAATAGCACGGACATACATACGGATAAGGTGTAATACGTCGGCAACCACATGAAACATTAAAAACATAGTATGCGGAAGAGGAAATATATACATGTAGGTGTTTATGTATAGTTAGCTCTTGTTGGATACCGGGTAACAAATCTGAATTGCAATTTGTGCCGCTCAGAGATTGTAAACAATATTAAAACATTTCTACATTTTAAACGTCACCATTTTCAATTAAAAACGTCTTTTATTAGTTTTTGTTCAAAATGTCATTCATGTTAATTCAAAACGTCTTTCCTTTTAATACAAAAATCACTTCAAAAGTATCTATCGGTCGCAGATCAATATCGCTCGGTTTAGTAAACGCCTCATAGCATAACTATCGACGATACTGATTCTTTTCGGTTACCCAATCTTCGATAATCTTTTCGTTCGCCTCCAACCACCGAACGTTGGCGCGCGTTTTCTCGATTGCTTGCCGCCACATGAGGTCGCCACCTCCTAGCCTGCCAAGAGACTTGACGAACGCTTCCAACTGCAACAGGGTGTATGTCAATGTTCGAATTAAAAACAAACACGTCATTTTTACAATGATGATGATGTTGGGCATGATGATGATGATCATGATTCTGACGAGGACGAATACGACGACGACGATTATGATAATTTTTCATAGTATTTTTTTATCCTACGATGTTGATTAATCATATTAACTATCTTGACCATCATGAGTAGATGATTAACATTTATTTGATTATTGTAATAACACGTTGAAGGGAGCAACGTTTCCCTTTTATTAATAACGTATTACAGGGACACTGCGTGGTATGGTGCTACCCACACGTCCACTACGTACCTCTTTCAGTTCCCATGCTGTGCTGAAATATTTAGTCACTCCCTTTATTATTCTTCTGTCGATGAATTGATTTTCACCATACCTAAAAGAAGAAATACAAATAAAGACTACCGTCGTGCATTTCTTAAAAGGGGAGTGTGTACTTTCTTATAGGCTACGTTATACGAATATATATATATATATATATCTAGACATGTGCTTTTCAAGACGATCGAGATAATACTTGGATAACACACACACACACACACACACACACACACACACACACACACACACACACACACACAAACAAACAATCACACACTAGCACGCACACGCACGCACGCATATACACACACAGTAAAAATGCGCAATAATGCAGGATCGGCGCTAGTATCGTCATCATTTCATTCTCATCGACGTCACCATCCACCGCATAAGCGAAACCTGTAGCTCACATTGTCGCGGCAATTTTATAGTCACAATAATCGCAATCATCGTCATCATCATCCTCATCATCATCATCATCATCATCATCATCGACGTCGTTTTCGTCATCGTTATTGTTGCCATTGCTATCACAAACATCGAATAATAATGTACTTGTATTGTCAACCTCCTAGATGTCTATATAGCTGTGTGCGACTGCTGTGCAAGAGAATGCACAACAGCATTTCAGTAATTCAACATTCAAAGCTTCAGTCGACGACGAAACGACATCAGTTACCTTGACGTATCAGCTGCTCGAACGCGGTTGCTCGCTCTCGTCTGCAATAAATTATTACTTCAAGTTTTAGCCAACATATTGCTTTCTCTCGCGGGGCAATATTCGTACAAGAAATATATACCGCGGTAGTATATTTCATATAAAGATTAGTTTGCATGCCAATTACCCGTGGTCTTACGCGAAATGGTGGACTTCAGTTGATTGGGAGGTTTTAACAAGCGATTATCCTGAAGCGAATTCTTTATGTACTGCTTTCATCGTCTTGGTCGTTTGTATGTCAGTCGACTCGGATAGATGAACCGTGTAACATATTAATAAAGAAAATCTTACAGTGGGAATCACCGTACGAAGTATAAAGCAGTATTTCCGTCAACTGTCGTCACAGGTAATACCGGTAACTCACGTCGGTTCGGTAAGTGTACGTCGTTATTACAAAATGTTCCGTTTGCGGGACATTTAACGTTAACCTCGTTTAATTAGTGCCGATAATTTCTCATGAGCCGTTCTAGTTTGTAACCAATTCGGGGCAATCGTCATACGCACGTTGGCGATTCGATTACATTTGGAATAACGTGGCGAAAACATGGGTGGGTACGTTCTCTCTGTAGTTCAAAAGTTAGCACCTACTCTAACGACTATGTTATGCGACATTATTCAGTGCAACTGCGGACTAAAACAGAAAGATGCATAGGGCATCCATGTGATTATACTCCGGAATATTTTTGCCAATTTATAATTGAAATACAATTAAGCGGATTTTTGTGCAACAGTACTTAAGAGGGCAAGTGTGGCATTTCGAACCCTTAATGACAAAATCTTAAAATAAACTAATAAAGTGATAACGTTTAAACATACGCCTTATTTGAAGTTTTTGCGATACACTTACCGATATTAACGCATCGTGGCTAATTTAATTAAAATCAGTATATGAATGCTGCCGTCTGGAACGGATTTAGACTACTCATTCATTTCCTCCTCGCTTCGGCCATTTGCTGTGCAAAGAGAGTTGAGGCAAACAAGCATACGATTGTCAATAGTTCAGGTGAAACATTTACGGCTTTGTTCATTGTAATAATAACCACGGTACCAATATAATTAAAACGCATCCCGAGGTATCTACGCAATTATATCGATTTTTGTAGTAATATGTAACGATTAAAGGAGACCGTACTACGGTGGCCCATATGAACAAAACACAAGTACGCGGGTTAGCATGTTGGCAAACATATAAAGTTCGAGACGAAGCAAATAAGTTTCAAGACAAACACATTTACGGACGCCAACTGCAACTTCATTTTAACACAACACATGAAGTAAACAAGTTGGCAAAGCAACTAATTATCGAAGCAAATACAAGTTTCCTAAACGGAAATAGATGGCAGCACTAGCGCCCTCCACCACCTCCCTCCACCATCGAGATTTCGTCTTCCACCCCCCTCACCCCTCCCCCACCACCAATTTCCGTTTTGCAACTTGCTGTTTGCTTGCGTACTTGTGTTTGCGTACATGCGTACATGCGTGCTTGCGTGCTCGTGTTTGCGTACATGCGTACATGCGTACATGCGTGCTTGTGTTTTGTTCATATGGGCCACCGTACTATACGCCCTGGTATGAGAAACCAAACAATTTGTAACATCTCCAAACATGAGAACTGCGCTTTTGGTCGTATAACAGGCGCTTAAAATCTCGTTAATTATTATGAAAACAAGGGCAAAATTACGGAATTCCGCTAATCAAGCGTATTCAGGTGTTGCAAAAAAGACGATTCCACGAACCTGCGCGTCATCGATGTATGCGCGTCATCGATGTACGCGCGTCATAGATGCGTGTGGTCTTCTTATTTTATCTTGAAATACCCGATATGTTATGCATTTAGTTTATGCCGGTTTGTGATTCGTGTACGAGACGGGGTACAATTATTTTACGCGGATGATCTCGCAATACAAAAACCGTGCTTTTAGACGTCAAATAAACGACGTTATAACGATTAAAATTTGACGATGAAAAGCAATATATATATATATATCCATATATATTGCGATGTAGTTGTAGTGGTATCTTAACTATATTATATATAATTGTGTATAAACTATGTTGCACGTTTTGCTATCGTATCACAAGTTGGTCTAATGGGTGGCACGTGCAGTCTGTAAGCAACGCCAGTATACTGACACTGCGTGCGTTCGCGACTATACTCGTCAAATACAAAGTTACGATCCCTCTCTCCATAAAATCATCCACAGTAACTTGCACCGCGCAAATCTCACGAAGAATTGCGCGAGTGTAATTGCACGTGAAAACGCGGCGGTGGAGGTAGGGGGTATGTGAAGCAAGAAATGCCACTACTATGACACGATTATTTCCTGTTTGTTAAACTTTGTTATAATACATCATTATTGTGCATTAAACGTATTTTTATTAACTAAAGCTGTTTATTGGCGATTATAGTTTTATTATGCGAGCATGTGTGTGTGATCGCGCGTACGTGCGTGCGTCCATCCATCCATGCGCGTGGGTGCTGTGGCGTAGTGTGCGTCTGTGCGTGTTGCGTGTGCGCTCGTTCGGTGCGTGTGGCGCTCGTGTGCTGTGTCATCTGCTATGTGTGGTGTGGTGTCTCGCTCGTGTGCTGTGCCGTGTGTGTGTGCCGGGTGCGCCTGAGTTGGTGGCCCAGCGCGGCCTGCGGACAAGATTGCGTGTGTGCGTCCCTGTGCGTGTGCGCTCGTGTGTGTGGCGATAGTTGCGTAATGGTGTGTGCATCTGCATTGTGTGCGTGTGGTGGCGTGTTGGCGCTCGGTGGTGCTTGTGATGAGCTCGAAAAAGCTAGGAGACTGAAAGGAGAACGTGTTGTGTGTTGTGCCACGGCGGGCTCGGTCTGTGGGCGTGTGCGTTGTGCTCGTTGTACGTTTGTAGCGTGTGGCTTGTGCGTGTGCGTGTGCGCTCGTGTGCGTGTGCGTGTCGTGTGCGTGTGTGGTGCGCGTGTGGCGTAGTGCAGTGTGCGGGCGTAGTGCGCTGGTGCGTGTGCGTGTGCGTGGTGGCGTGTGTAGTACAGCCGACGTGTGCGTTGTGCGTGGGTGCTCCGGTAGGCGCGGGCGGGGGGGTGCGTTCGTTGCGCTGCGTTGTGCAGTGTGCGTCTGCTGTGGTGCGCTCGGCGAGTTGTGTGGCTGTGTGTGCGTGCTTGTGGTATGCTGCGCATCTGTTTGTTGCTGGTGCCATCGTTGTGGTGTTATGTATGCTGCGCTCTGTTTGCTAGCTGTGGCCATCTGTGTTGTATGCTGGCATCTGTGTGTGTCCTGTTGGGCATCTGCTGATGTGCTGTGCCATCTGTTTGTGTTGCTGGTGGCCTCTGCTTGTGTTGCTGTGGCATTATCTGGCTCTATGCTGTGACCCATCTGTTGTGTATGCTGTGAACCTGATTCTGTTGGTGTGCCTTGTGCCTATCTGTGGGTGTTGCTGTCTGTGCATTGTTTTGGTGTCTGTGCTTAGTGTTTGTGATGTTGTGCCATCTGTTGTGTATGCTGTCTGCCCGCGTCTGTTTGCATGCTGTGGCCCATCTGTTTGTATCCTGTGCCACATGAATGTGTGTTGCTGTGCCTCTGTTTGTATCCTGCTTGCGCCATCGTTGTGTGTATGCTTTGCCTATCTGCTTGTATGCTGTGCCTTCTGTTTAAGTGGTGCTGTGCCCGATCTGTTTGTGCTGCTGTGCTATCTGTTGTATGCTGTGGCATCTTTTTGTGTTCTTTGGCGCCTATCTGCTTTGTAGGCTGTCACCATTCATTTTGTTTGTGCCTGTTTGGCCTTATCTCTGTCTTCGTATGCTGTGCCATTCTGTTAGATTGTGTGCTCGCTTGTGTGTATGCGGGTGGCCATATTTTGGATTGCTGTGCCATCTGATTTGCTAGGCTGCCCATCTGTTTGTATGCTGTGCATCTAGGTGTATAGCTGTGACCATCTGCTTGTATGCTGTGAACATCTGTTGTGTGCTGTCGCCCATCTGCTGTATGCTGTGCATCTGCTTGTTTGCTCTGCCATCTGTTTGTGTCTGTGGTCATCTGTTTGTTGTTGCTGCCATTTAGTTGTAGCTGCGCTCATCTGTTTGTATGCTGTGCCCATCTCTTGTATGCTGCGGCATCGTTGGTCTATGCTGCGCCATTGTTTGTTGCTGTACCATCTGTTTGATGCTGCGCGCCCATCTGTTTGTGCTGTGCAATCTGTTTGTGTGCATTGTGCCATCTGTTTGTATGCTGCTGCATTTGTTTGTGTGCTGGCGATCTGTTTGTTGTGTGGCCATTCTGTTTGTGTGCTGTGCCTATCGTTTGTATGCTGTGCCATACTGTTGGTGTGCTGTGGCATTTGTTTGTATGCTGTGCCATCTGTTTTGTGCTGCGCCATCTTCTTTGCATGCTGTGCATCGTCTTGCGATGCTGTTACCCATCTAGTTGGTGTGCTGTGCCCATCTGCTTGTGTGCTCACTGTTTCTATGTACGCCACGGTTCACAATAATTGGCTACGTTTGCTAATTTGGCAGCCCATTCATTAATACGCGACAATCATGCATAACCATGACGTTTCACTCGAGCTTATTGAACGGCTTACAGACGTCATGGTGCTTTTTTATTCACCAGTGAGCAATATGTTAACTCTGTAACATGTTAGAAATCCAGAGAATAAGCATAATCACCATGGACGATGAACGCCACATCGAGCTTGCGCCAGCGTTGATGTTTATCTATTTAAACATTGCAGTCACAAGGTTTTTTCCGGACATACTGGAAAGCTTATATGTCTGTTTCACAGGCTAAGGCAGTTATTCGTGAACCGGAGCTGAGCGTAGAAATCAATCGGCCGCAATGTCTGACTGACAATATAACAAGATAATCACAAACTCAAATTTACATTTCATTCCGAATTTCTACTCAAATAAAACGAGCGATTTCGCACTCCGGATGTTGAGATTAATTGTTTTTTTATAAATTACATCATATTGTACATGCGCGTACTAAAAGCAATGTTACGTAATAAACGATTAGTAAATGCCGATGGACAATCTTATTAAGATAGATTCGCCAACTTAGGGCTTCACCGTTGGCGAGTATGTCGAGAATAAAACTACGTATAGCGAGTATTAGGCCCAAAAAAACGACGTCGACTCCAAAGAACTTTGATGTATTCTACAAGAAATTGCAGAGTCAGCGAATAGCGCAGACTCTTACTTCATTCAAGAAAAGTTACCGTCACATTAAGCATTTTACACGTTCTCTAGCACGAGCAAGCGAATAGCCACGAGGCTACATACGGATAAGGGGGTATACGGGCGGAACCCACATGAAATGTAAAATAGTATGCGGGAGAGGAAATATATACGTAGGGGTTTGGAATATAGTTAGCTTCTTGTGCGATTACCGCGGGTAACAAAGCTGAATTGAAATTTGGTGACCGCTCGAGAGTTGTAAAAATATTTAAAAAACATGTTACATTTAAAGCGTCACCATTTTGCAATTAATAACGTCGTTTTATTAGTTTGTTCAATAGTCATTTATGTTAATAAAAGACGTCTTCTTTTAATACAATAAATCAGTTCAAAGTGTATCTATCGGTCGGCAGATCATATCGCGTCGGTTTAGTAACGCCGATTTTAACCCTAGAGACGTAATTAGATAACTATGCGACGAGTATTGATTCTTTTCGGTTACCAATTTCGTATCTTTTCGTTCGCCTCCAACCACTAACGTTGTGCCGCGCTGTTTTCTCGATTGCTTGCCGCCACATGAGGTGCAGCCAACTCTAGCCGTACAAGGAGCTACGAACGCTTCCACCGGCAACGGTGTATGGTCATGTTCTGAAATAAAAACAAAACGTCATTTTACATATGATGATGTTGGGCATGGGGATGATATGATCGATGATTCTGACGGAGCGACGCTACGAGCGAGCGCGGATTTTTGATAATTTTATAGTATTTTTTTATACCTACGATGTTGATTATATATTACATATGCTTGACCTCTGAGTCGGTATTAATCATTTATTTGATTTATTGTAATAGAACGTTGACGAGGAGCAACGTTTTCCTTTATTAATTAAAGTATTAAATGGGAAGCACTGCTAGGTATTGAGTGTACAAGTCCACTAACGGTACTTCGTTTCGTTCCATAGCATGTGCTGAAATCCTTGAGTCACACCGCTTATATTCTTCTGTCGATGTGGAATGTTTCCCCATACCTAAAAGAGAAATACAAATAAAGACTAAGTGTCGTGATTTCTTAAAAGGGAGTGCGTACTTTCTTATAGGCTACGTTATACGAATATATATATATATATATATATCTAGACATGTGCTTTTCAAGACGATCGAGATAATACTTGGATCTGTAGACAAACGCCAGAGGGAGTGTTAGAGTTACCTTAGACTTGTAGCAAAAGAGATGTCGTATTTTTGTCGAACACATACACCTGGGCTCGTACACGTGCGGGCGAGCACACATGTAGACACGCAAACTCACAGACGGAGGCGCGCACGCACGCACGAACGCCCACGCACGCATGCACACACGCACGGAAGCATAGACGCACAGGTTTTATGTGTTTCTATCTTTAAGTGTTTGCAATCATTTATATGTAATACGGCGTGTAGGTGGCGCTCGCATCTCTAGATTGACGACCGAACAGTAACTGTTTCCGTATTTCATACACTAAAAAAGAAGTTGTATACCAAGGGAGAGGGAAGAAACGTACGCTACTGCGTAGGATCATTCTCATTTTACATTTCAGCTGGTAGTCTAAGTAGTGAGATATGCGCACGTTATGGAACGCTAAGCGACATCTTCAGCCCGCCGCGAGCGTTCACGAACATAAATTTGCCTGTACATTTACGCGTAACCTCTACTTTCTACGTAATACCTGTATTCCATTGTATTCCATACACTACCCCTATTATACTATTATACTATATTCTATATTATATTATATTATTATATTGTATTGTATACCTCTATATAACTAACTTGTTTTTCGTTAATTCGTTGTATCTTTATCTGACGTAACGCCCTAAACTTACTTTTTCCTAATGTCTGCCCAATTCCCGACGACAAACTTCCACGCATAGAACCTTCCTTCGGCAGTCTGACTGACAGCAGAAATAACCTTCGCTACGTTACCACCTCGAATCTCGGGAGATTCAAGCGCCAGATTGAGGTATCTGCCAAAATACAGTCATGTAAAAACTGTGAATGCAAGAACGAAGACTCGTTATAACAGATATTCGGAAGTCTCATCGATACGGCAAAATACGGGGGCGATTTAAATTATATCTAGATATATATATTTGATTATATCATTAAATGCAAAATTGAATCGTCTCGCAATATTCTCGTAAGATGTATTGAAATATCTGCAACGTAACGTACATATCAGTAGGGTAACGGGCTTAGTTGTTAGCTAGCTCACCTATTCAGCAACCAAGGCTCCTTGCTGCATCCCATCGCCTCAATTAGCTTTGTTTTCTCGGAAGCAGAGCTAGTCTTCTCTAATTGTGACCACGCAAACTCCCATTCAACAACACCTAGCTGGCGTATAGCCGTGCAGTAGACAAACGACCTGTAGTTAGCCGGAACCCTATAAAAAATATGAAATATTTAGAGAAACAGCCGAGGCATCCTAGAAAAAAGAAAGAAATATATATTTAAAGAAACAGTCGAGACACAATATGCGCGTTTTTTTTATAGAAGCTATAATCGTACACTTGAAATGGGGAAATCAGGCAAGAAATGTGTCCCGAAAGATACAGCTTGCCATGATGAAGTAGAGCTAGAGAAATTACCCACCAGGTGTCGCGCATGCTGTTGTACTATCGTTAAGGATCGCTTTCTATCAAAATAATCTGATCTCTTCTATATAAAGGTTATATAAGGATATATATAAACTATCATAACTATAACGTAAAAGTACTTGTGCGACATAGTACTAGTACATTACCGTGTTAACGGTTCACGTAGTACGTATGGGAGCGTATGTGCGCCACGTTACCTATTAGAGTGAGGTGTGCGCATCCAGGCGCTATACAGGAGCTGTGCCTGGTACGTGCATTCACCGTGACCAAACTGACACGCCATCTTCAGAACTTCCGAGCGCATATTTCTGAAGGAAAGATACCCAAAACGTTTATATATATATATATATATATATATATATATATATACACGTCACGGTCATCAGCAAGCACCTAAACACATGCATATACACGCGCACGCACGCGTAGGTACGCGTCCACGTACGCAATGCATGACATTGAGTCGATATGTAGTTTATTTTTTAAGAAATTAACGCCGACATTGATATCTTGCTAACATTTTACTAAATTTCGTTATGACCTTGGCAACCCAGCCACCGATTATAGTTTATTTATATGAAACTAAATACAGTTACTGCGTATTAGCACCGCAGCTGGTCAGTAGGTCAGTCAGTGTGTGTGTGCGATGTATCGCGATCAGTGGCGTAGTTAGGGGGGAGCATATGGTGTAGAGATGGTAGCGGAGGAACCATTAAAATAGTAAGTCATCCACTATTTTGCGCAGTTCGCTGTTTTTGGTCCCCCTTGTTAAAAAAATCCTGGCTACGCCACTGATAGCGAGTATAGCGTTATTGTGGTTACGTACGTTTTAGCTGCTGCCTCGCCTTCCCGTTCGTCCCAGCCCAACAAGTCGTACTGCTGTTCTAGGAAATTCCTAATATATTTCTACGGTAAAGGAAAAATTTCGTTAATAGCGCGAACAACGCTGTATATTTTTTTATAAAAATTGCGGTACATTACATTGCATCGAATTCAAATAAACGTGGTTGTACCATTTGTCTGCTGCAGTGTATTTACCTATGACTTACTAGTATTATACATAGTTTTATTTACGAATTATTACCTATGTTGCCTTACTAATTAACTTATGTAACTAAGCGTATATAATTTTACGAATATCGCATAAGAGAAAATATGAAATTTAGAGGGTGGTTATGCCACAATTCGTGCAGATAGATTTTTGCCGTACTGGTGCCTACTATTACAATTACAATGCAATTACAATTACAATTACAATACAATACTCATTACAGTTACACTCGCGGGTACAATAAACTACAAACAATCATATCACACACCTACCTTGAATTCGCCATAGCCACTAGACCAGGCGAGTAGCCCACCCCAGTCTTTCCACGTATTCAACATCAGCTCCCACGGTAGGTAGGCCTTCTCCTTGTGCATGTACTCTGAGATGCGGAGCGCCGTCTGCTGGTCGAGGTAGCCCGCGCGGGATAACCAGTAGGCGTCGTCAATCAGGGTAGCTCGGTTGATATGGTGGATTGCCTGACAGCCAGAAAGGATCGCCAAAGCATTAATCGTGGCTATTATAAAGGTAGTCTAATCCCCGTCCTGTCAATCCCGCTATAAGAATAAGACGTAAAATTTTCCGAATGCAACGGAATGTTATCCAGCAAGCTACGCAATAAATATTTAATGTAGCTTTGGCTGCAAAACAAGCGATATCATTTTTAGTAAGAAAATCTCTTCACAAAAAGCATCCTAAACTTTCGCGCAAGTTGAAACCCTTCTGAAACATATCGTAACAGCTAAGTTAAATAAATAGGGTTGCAATTTTTTCTAGCGATGTACGACTGCTGTATTTTGCCAACATTAACTTGAATAAAACATAGTTGCATAAACAAGACTAGCGAGACCGCCATAGAAAAACCGGAGAGCGGGCGAGCAGGAAAGAAAGAGGGAAATAGCTTGAAAAGAGAGAGCGAGTTTTTGCCATGCGCTCGGGTAACTTCTAACAATCTTTAACGCTCACTTTCACAGGACACGCTAAAAAACCATGCAAAATTCGGTGATTCGTAGTCATAGAAACAAAATTTACTACAATAAAACGTTCAGGTATAGATACTGGGATAGTCGGTAATCAAACATAATATTATCAAGAGCTAATCATACATTATTATACTACATTACATGTTTTCTTCTACATGCTTCATTCTACGTACATTATTTCAAGTATTATTAGATATTGATATTAGGCAACTGTAAGGTAAGCATGGTACTGTAGCACTGGAACCAAGGACCCCTGCACCTTGGTAGACAAGGAGAACCACACGCATTATTTTATGTATAAACTCCGCTTTATTTTATTTACCCTTTAATACTAATCTCCGTTTTATATAACAAAGGAATCATTTAACTTCCTAAAACGGAACACTAACATTATGAAAAATAAAGAGCGCCTGTTCCACGATAGTCAAGAATTCTAAAGATCATATCAGGAGTGTCATAATATAGACTAATAGGTTCTATCACAGTATGAGCTTGAGATGGGATATCTCACCCGAGTTATAGATATCCCGTCTCATACGAACGTAGCGAGTATGAGACGTGTTTATCTATAATGAGGATAAGATATTTCCCATCTCAAGCTCATACTGTGATAGAACCTTTTTCTCGCATTTTTTTTACTTTTTATTGCAGAAAGAACATTTCAGTTCAAATAGTAATTCAATATTTTGCAAAATTTTCAATTTATTTTTGTTTATTTTTGTTTATTTTTTATTTTGTTTATTTATATATTTTTTATTTTTGTTTTTTTTCCCCAATTATTTTTCCCCATTAATTTTATGAGTATTGCCAAAAACTGTGAAGGTAACCCTTTACCTTGTAATTAAGGAAAATCATTGGATTAAAAAGTAGTGCGAGATAAACCCATCTCGGGGTCTGCAAGTTATCTCGAGGATTTATCTCGGTGGCTATCTCGGGGGATATCTCATACCTAGTATGCGAGAATATCTTGTCTATGTTATGCCTATGTTATGTCTATTATATCGTTATGTCTATATGTTTATATATGTTTTTATATGTTTATATGTTTATATCGTTATGCCTATGTTATGTCTATATCGTTATGATCGAAACTCCTGATCATATCCCATTGAGAGCATATAAACATAAACATGAGGGGTCACGTACGTTTTTATCCTATATAAGAAATCTAATACCAGAATAACAGCACAACCACTGGGTTGATCTAAACGGATAGACCACTCTCTCTACTTCACTCACATCTAGGTCATCGTTAAGCTGCTTAATCAGCCGCTCCCAATTTGCGCTGTCGTAATTAACTCTGTAGTAGCCTTCACGCTTTATGTTGCCTATAAACCATCCCGAATTCGATGGCAGGTCATCGCTGCTCAGGTTCACTGTAAATTATAGAGGCTGGTTAGACAATAATTAGGCGATATCACGCTCCGGATAACTTGGCTATCGAACTTTTACGATGGCTCGCAATGTTTTTTTTTCTGTTCGAAT